>NW_016228700.1:0-1288 GCF_001687245.7 Rhagoletis zephyria | reverse complement strand
GAGCCCTTAAAATTAATATTAAGAATGTCCGCATCGCACTTCTCTATTTTCCATTAGAATAACAGGAAAAATTGTGCTGTAAAGGTCTTGGAGTTTTTGTAGAGAAATGAACGCTCTACAAAAAAGGTCCGAAATCATTTTTCCATAAGTCAACTCGGTCAAAATATTCGAGGACAAAGTCGAATTCACCATTATTTCAACGTTCAATTCTCTACAAAAATACTTAAAGGCATTTACAGTGCAACGCATCGTTTGTTAGCTAGAAAAATTAGAAGTAAAAAAAACACGGCACACGCCACAAATCGAAGGAGAAGCTCGGCCAAACACTAACATATGTGTAAGCGCCAATCTATTATTATTATTAAAAAAAAAAAAACACTTCGATTTCACATAAGAATAACACAAGAAAAATTTAAATTGAATTGAAATTATAGCAAAAAACACGATTTAGCGGTTTTTAGCTGGCGTCGTAAAAAAATTTTTACACCCAACTTTTTTTTACATAAGTATTTAAATAAAAATGGCACACGATAAACTTTTTTTCTTTCACATGTCGTGATACATTTTAACGTACATATGTATATATCCAAATCGGCCAGGTTGTATGTAGACAGAAAATCTAGATACTAGATGTCTTTTACGAGGGAAAATTAAACCAAAATACAAATTGCAGCTTTCCAATTTAAGTTGTTAATGCATTTTACATACCCTTTAATATGCGAGTTATTAGTTTAATCGTGGCATTTAAAAATATTTTACTTGAATTAATAGATACTAAATGTGAACGTCTCATAATAGCTTTCACACAATACTCGCCTTACGGGCAATTGCAACGAACGACATAGAACAACCAAATCTGCAGCAGCGAGTACTTACAACAATAACACTCTTAAGCTAAACAACTTTAACGTCTCGCATTATTTGCTCATTACATTCTAAACTATATAATTACGTTCTATAAGCGGTCTTTACATACATGCTACATACATACTACACATATATAAGTCAACATAAATGTAAATGTATTAATTTAAATGCAAGTGCATAAGTGTTGGTATATACATAAGTGTGCTTATTTGTTGCAAGTGCAGTGTCGGCGAAACCCGCAAAACAAGTGTGTAAAAGTGCCGCACCCGATTCTCAGGCAATGTGGCTGCAATGCCATGAACAACAGCAACAACAACAACAAAAGCGTTAATGCACTCTATTTTGCATGCATGCAGTATGTATGTATGTATATACATACGTACATAGGTCAGCTTGTCAGCCGCGACAAACACTTTTCTAA
>NW_016228699.1:0-1288 GCF_001687245.7 Rhagoletis zephyria | reverse complement strand
ACACTTATAAGTCATACGTCATGTCCGTGCTGGTGTATGGGGCGGAGGCATGGTGAATAAAAACATGTGATAAATCAGCTCTTGGAGTTTTCAAGAGAAAGATTCTGCGAAAGATTTATGGCCCTTTGCACTTTGGCGATGGTGAATACCGCAGACGATGAGCTGTATAAGATTTACAACGATATATGCATAGTGCAGTCTAATAAAATATAACGGCTGCGCTGGATTCGTCATGTCGTACGGATGGATAGAAACGCTCCAGCTCTGAAAGTTTAAACGCGGATCGCGATGCTGGTAACAGAGGAAGAGAAAGGCCCCAACTACGATGGAAAGACCTGAACGACTTGGTTTCACTTGACATTTCCAATAGGCGTCAGTTTGCGCAGAAGAGAAACGACTGGCGTTCTTTGTTGAACTCTTTTCCAAAATCGCTTAGGCGATTACAGCGCCAAATAAGAAGAACTTTGTGCGACCCAGATGCATCTGCGAGAGCGAAGAACCTTATTATTTCTTTATTTATCTTTCAAAGGATAATCGTAACAGTAGCAATCCTTTACACATTAAAATAAGAAAAATATGCATGGTCGTAAAATTTTAGCTTAGAAACCCTGAATAAGGAAAATAAGCAATTCCATGCTAAAGGCCATTTTGCAGGTCTCAAGAAAACGGCAAGAAAAAATAGCCATTATTTCGCAGGTGTGTCCAAGGAATTTTGACATCTGATACTTTACCAGCGTGTTGCCTCACTTTCTCCTCAAGAAATAATTGAACGGGAATATATTTGTGTTGCAAGCAAGGTTGCTTGTGCTCACAAAAAACTTTAGAAAGCAAATTTCTTAAGAACTGCGTACTTTCTCAAGAAAATTTTCAACAATCAATTTTCTTAGCCATTTCTTGTATCTTCGTCATTTTATATGGGGTTTTCGCTTTTCTTGAGAGCTGCATACTTGCCTTTAACATTTTCGGCCCCAATTATGACGTTCTTCTAGCATCATATTGAACCAAGATTCTTAGTTTTGAGTTTTGAAATTGAATTTTATGGAGTTCTCTTTTTTATGTATTTTCTTAAAAGTTTTTTCATAATACATATATTCAATGTATATTTTGAAGATTTTTTTTTATAAACTAACAAGGTGCCATTTTTAATTTTACCTTTTCAGATGTCCGGTGATATAAGATCAAGTGACAGCGATGATGTTTCAGATAGCTCTGAAAGTGCACTTATCCTTCCGAACGGAAATCATGGAGAACAGACCAAAAAATCTAAAGATTGTATTTAAAAAAAAAA
>NW_016228698.1:0-1288 GCF_001687245.7 Rhagoletis zephyria | reverse complement strand
CTCCGTCATCATCGACTGCGGGCTCGGGTTCTTCTTCTCCGCAACTTTTCTTGCTGCTACCATTTAGTAGGGCGGAAAAGTGTTCCCTCCATAATTCAAGTACGCTCTGGACATCAGTTACTAGGTCGCCATTATTGTTCTTACAGGNTCTTCGCACTCACGTATTTCTGCCTCTCTCTTCTTGTTGCGGCAAATACGTCTCGCTTCCCTCTTCAGATCCCTATAGCGGTCCCACATAGCGCGCGTTGCGCCCGATCGCAGCGTGGCCCTGTAGGCGGCATCTTTTTTCTCTGCAGCTTCCTGACACTCCTCATCGTACCAGTTGTTCTTTCGGGCTCGGTGAAATCCTACTACCTCTTTGGCGGCGGTACTTAATAAGCGGGAAATGTGGTTCCACTGCTCGCAAATGTCTGTTTGTCGAAGAGTGCTCTCTGAGAGCAGGTGTGAGAGTCGAGTAGCGAAAGCGCTGGCTGTCTTTTGTGATTGCAGCTTTTCGACGTTAAGCTTTCCTTGCATATTTGGGCGCACATTTTTTGCTGCACAGAGGCGGGTGCGTATCTTGGCTGCAACAAGATAGTGGTCCGAGTGGATGTTTGGGCCTCGGAGTGTGCGTACGTCTAAAACACTGGAAGCGTGCCTTCCGTCTATCACAACATGATCGATTTGGTTTCTCGTTTTTCGATCCGGAGACAGCCACGTAGCTGATTCCCACGACAGCCGGTTCTACGTACCGGAATGACTGGTTTTACCCGACCAAGGGCTGTTGTTTCGGCGATCTTACTCCGTTTAGGTCGGCGAAGTATCTCAGAAGTTGTTCGTCCATAGGGCTACATTCACTACGTATTCTTCTACTCAGGGCTGGCATCGAATCAAACCCAGGGCCAGAAATCTACACCTGCTGTGTATGCCAGAGACGACTACACCACAACTCCACCTCTGTCAAGTGTAATGCCTGCGAGGGGTGGAGTCACCTTAGAGTCTGCTCAGGACTACGGACACATCGACAGTGGACCGCGACGTACGTGGCCCCCTGTTGCTCAAACAGCAGCCTCCACGGCTAACCTCAGTCCACCCAAGCAGCCTCACACAGTCACCACAGCACAACAACATAACAACACCACAGACCATACCACAGCCACGACAGACCACATAACACACACAACCGCACCACTACCCACACGCCGCCGCCAACAACTCTTGGTTCGCCCTACAATCTGCACGGTATGTCAGACCAGGATATTTTTATTTATTTATTTATTCATTTATTGACAGCCTTTAAAGGCCTATA
>NW_016228697.1:0-1288 GCF_001687245.7 Rhagoletis zephyria | reverse complement strand
GTGGCCAGCACTGCAGGGACTGACAGCGGCAGCCATTATCAAAATAGTAATACTGTAGTAGAGTCGTTTAACAAATTGGAAATGCAAATTGAAATGCATATAAATGTATGCAAATTAATTGTCCTCCAGGTCAGCGCCAGAGTTCAAGGTGGTGTGTGTTGAGCAACAGGTGTGACTGATTGATTGATTGCCGCAATGTGTGAGATGTACTGTGCTTGCAGTTGAATATATTTTACGGTCATTCGTTTTCATTCTATTGCACTGTGTATGTATGTATGTATGTGTAGTAGGTTGCATGAATGCAAGTGTCCGTAATACAGGGCGTATGAGTAATGTGCTGCCAAGCCTTTGGGAATAATTGGACTTGGGAGATTTTTTATTTGACATATTTGTTCAAAAGTATTTGCTTTTAATAAAAAAAAATTATTAACAAAGCAAGTTTCAGCACTTGAAAGTATTAAAATAATAAATATGCAGAAGTTCAAATTGTGTAGCAATGTGTCAAAAACATATCTTTTCCAAAAATGCGAATTTTATTGCAGATTCCCGTAAAATACCCATCCAGGAAAAATGTTTGTACGGGAAAAGTTTTTCTTACAGCGTTAAACACATAAAAGTAGGCGTGGTCATGTTAGGACTTAAGGTTAAAATGGAGCATTTATTTGTCGATTTCGGCAGAATAACGCCAGCAGAATCTTTTAGAAATGGGTGTGGCAATTTTAGGTCCAAAGTTAAAGAACGTTGATTTTATTGTGGATTTCGGCAGAATATCTATTCAACAACTACGTGTAAATCGCGATTTCCGCATTTTGTTTTCTATAATAAGCAAAAACAATTTTAGGGCTCGGCAAGGTGTTCCAAAGTGCACTAAAAACTAATTTTTTTACAAGGAGATATTAAATTTTGTTCCATATTATCCACAGTGTTTGTAACCTTTGCTTGGACTATGCGGCTTTTGAAACCCAGTTTTGATATGTTTTCAAAACGAATAGCAAATAAAAAATCGGCTGCGTTTTTGAGGTCAGCAAGAGGTTTGGAAAATCGCAGTTTTTAATTATTTCACGGTTTTTGAACCATGCAAGAAGTTACTAAGATAAAATAAGTAAACATACCCCCGTTATATCAGAAATATTGCCCTTTCAAATGAGCCCTTTTTGAATATGTACAACAATATTGTACGTTTCTCAAGTACTTTTAATTTAGAGCTCACTTTATATTTACTGGTCGCTTTAAAATATGTAGCGATGCCTAAAGTTAAGCATTTCTATTATCGGTATGTTTCGTGGTT
>NW_016228696.1:0-1288 GCF_001687245.7 Rhagoletis zephyria | reverse complement strand
TTTGAATGCATAATCACGTTGGCAGCGGCTGCGGCGATGACTGTCGGGCATGAAGCGTGTCGTGCATTAATATACTCAACGCAGTATGCCGGCGGCAGGCGGCCGCTATGAAAGAAACTTTAAAATTCGACTTAAAAATTTCAAAATGCAGCAAATGCAACACTGCGCCGCACGACAAGCGAAACGTGGGCGACAAGACAGCATATGTGGGGAGGAAAAAAGAGGGCAATGGGATGTAAAAAAAAGCCAAAATACACAAGTTGAAAGTGTGAGCGGTGGGGTATGGAAAATTAACAAAACAAGATAGGGAGAAAGAGAGAGAGAGAAAAATGAGATAAGCGCAAGCGTACACAGCATGTGAGAGAAAGCGGGAGAGATATAAAAATGCACAGATAACAACTACTTAGTATGTGGATGCATGCATGTATGTATGTATGTTTACCTATCACGCGTGTACTTTTGTATGCAAGTGTATGCAACAACAAATTGGTACCGGNCAATCAACCGATTTTATGCTTCATGATGAATGCGTCAGCAACAATTTTCACCAAAAACTGTGTACATATGTATGTAATGTGAAAATCACTTGAATACAATGTCGTAGAAGCAGTAACCATGCAACATTGTTGTAAAAGAAATCAGAATTGTCAAATATTTGTAATGCAATGACAAATTGACCGATACATATGAACAAAAGGTGGAAAGTTAGAGAAAACAACTGTTAAAAAAAAATAAAATAGTAATTTAAAGGTGTTGTTGTTAAAAAAGGTTTTTGAAAAGCAGGTGCTGCTGATTATGGCAGAATAGAAGAGAAATGTATTAGTAGAAAGTGACAAGTTTGAACGAACTAGATGAAAAAAAATCTTTTCATAGTTTAATGCGTTTTGGGCAGTTTTTTGTTCGAGCATCAACGATATTATACATTTGTATGTACATTAGCGTGCATCACCAAAAAAGTTGCGTTTTTTCCACCTGTCTTATACAAATCTTTATATTTTAACACCCAAATGCATAACAAATAAAGAAGATTCCACTGTTTTATAAATATAAAATTTGTATGAAAATGTCACTTTATAGAGCTGTTTAAATCTACTTTATTTTTTATGAATAAGGTCATAAGACTTCCGCCAAAATAATTCGGATAGATATTAAGATTTACCTATTTGCAAAATACCCCCAAAAATCTCATTATTTTGTTTGTGTTGATAAAATTTGTAAATATATTTAAGCAAACCTTCCAAGCTTAGACTTCTATCATCTGAGGTGATTTTTTGAAAAAAAAAAAAAA
>NW_016228695.1:0-1288 GCF_001687245.7 Rhagoletis zephyria | reverse complement strand
AGACGGATTCGTAGACGAATATACAAGAAGACGTAAACGAAGACGAATATGAAATGAAGAGTAATATGACGGCGAATACAAAGAAGAATACGAAGAGCGCGAAGACGAAGACAAATATGAATACGATTATAAAGACGAATTCGAAGAATATTACAAAGATGAACAAGAAGACGAATGCGAAAACGAAAACGAGGAGGACTACGACGAATAAAAGCTAAGCCAAATACGGAAACAGATACGAATACTCAGACCAAGACCAATACGAAGACAAATACGCAGACGTAGACGAACAAAAACGAAGGCGAGGACGAGGTCGTATACAAATACGAAGACGAATAAAAATGAAGGCGCAAAGGAAGACGAATACCAAAGGTCGATTAGAATAAAAACGAAGTCGAAGACGCATTCGAACGCGAAGATGAATTTAAAGAAGTCGAATACGATACAAAAACAAATTCGAAGATCAATACGAAGTTGAAAATTAAGACGCTAAGACTGCTTTTACACAGTTCAAGTATTGAATTCAACTCTGCTCGCATGTGGAAGAGAGGATGTGAGAAGAAAAGGGACGAGTACACATGCGTCTGTACCGTCAAGTCGTTTCAACTTTCTTGCTTTGCTTTTGGCATTTTCGTTGCTTCCCATTTAAAGAACCAAAAACTTGAATTCAANTGATGTTAAAATAAATTCAAATATAAATACGGATTCTAATACGAATATGAATAGGAACATAAAGACGAAAGCGAAGACAGGAAATTCTACTACTAGAGCACTATGTATGGCAGGAACCATAACCATTTGTTATGCCATGTCTTATGAAGACACTAATTTTATCCTGTTATAGGTAAAACCATTATTGATTGGTCGCTTATATTGTGCGTATCACATTTATATGCCAACCACATATTGACAAGTTTTGACTATTTAATTTTTATTTTAGAGAAATATAGTTTATTTTTAAAAAGAGCTGTATAAATCAAGGCCTCAAGTTTTGTGCATTTTACAAAAAAAAACATCAAATAACTTTCGTAAAAATTTCGAGTTTTTTAATTCCATTTCTCTGAAGGAATTTGAGTATTCTCTCTTCAATCCCACTTAAATTTAATATAAATAGTGCAAGCTTGAAGCAGCTGGGACCTATCCTTGATGTAGGCAATTTCAAAATGAGCGACACCTTCAACAAAAAAAAAAAATCCAAAAATCAACGGAAAGTCCTAGCTGCCTCTTGAATTGAACGGGCTAAAAAACTGCTTACTCAAAGTCTTTCTAAAAAATCAAATTTATACGA
>NW_016228693.1:1134-1288 GCF_001687245.7 Rhagoletis zephyria | reverse complement strand
CCGGTAAAGTTACAGAATAAGTTTAGCAGTGCACGGCACAAAGCGGCGAAGCCTGGCTTCACTTGACTTACCAAGAACGTCCGCGGCCAAGGGTCTCGCGAGCGGAGCGAGCGAGGCCCGAGGCGGCGGACGTTTTTGGTAAGTCAAGTGAAGC
>NW_016228693.1:0-1066 GCF_001687245.7 Rhagoletis zephyria | reverse complement strand
AATCTAAATTAAAAGTTGCAAGAACTTTGAAAAATATGAGATATTTGAAAAAACGGTGCTTCAAGCGCCGTTTTTTCAAATCTCATATTTTTAAAGTTTAATTTACTTTAAAAAGAATATTGAAGAAAACAACAAATTCTAATTTTAAAATGTTTTACTTTTTTGTTTGCTAGCAGAGCAAGATGTAATGTGAAACATAACTTGTAAGATATTAAATTATAAAAATTATAAAATTTTAAAAAATGTTTTAAATACATTTTTATTTTATTAAAATTTTTTGTCACATTAATTTTTTTAAGTGTTTGCAAGTATGTGTTTGCTCAGTTGTCATTTTTGTTTTGGTTATTGCCGCTTCTGTTGAACGGGTTACGAAAGTTGCCCATTCCTGAAAGAGCTTCAGGAGTGGGTATATTATCCAATGATGGGGGTGATGGAAAGTTTAGGGCAGGAGGTGTAGGAAAACTATCAAGTGATGGGAGTGACGGAAAGTTCATTGCAGGAGGAGTAGGCAGATTGTCAAGCGATGGAGGTGAGGGAAAGTTCAATGGAGGAGGAGTGGGCAAATTGTCAAGTGAAGGAGGTGACGGAAAGTTTATTGCAGGTGGAGTGGGCAAATCACCAAATGATGGAGGTGATGGGAAGTTTGGCATTCCTGGCATGCCGGAAAAGCCAAATCCGTTTCCATTTCCATTGCCATTTTGAGAGTCAGACTGAGCTTGAGTGGTAACAAACGCCAAAGCAGCAATGAAAAAAACTGAACAAATGAACTTTTTCATGATCGTTCTAAAAACAATTGTTTTTGATGGTGGTTTTTAAACTAATATAAACTGTCTCATTCAGTTCGCTTTTATACAAAAATTTTAACTAAAGGTACATTTTTGGAACAATATCTGAGTAGTATTAGCTTTCTCAATGTTATTCGACAACAACAGCAGAAGTTCAGCAAGTGCAACATCTGTTTAGTGCAACATGTGTTTTTGGCTAAAGTCTACTAGAACCTAAACATAACTGTTGTTGTTTACTTTCAGTACAGTTTATCAGCAAATCTCTGTTTAGCGTCATCATT
>NW_016228692.1:0-1288 GCF_001687245.7 Rhagoletis zephyria | reverse complement strand
TGGGGTTGACTATCGGCAATCCAACTGCGGATGCGTTGCCATCCATAATCGACCCATTGAACTGTGTTTTTTTTAGTGAGTGGTTTGATAGAGCCACGCTCCTTCCGCACAAATTCTGCAAAGTTCGGACTCGTACTGGATCGCAACTCATATGAATTCCCCTTGCGTTAGCTCATCATTCGCAATCGCAGGCTTCGAATGGTAGATTATGCTAAATTCAACTTTCCAACTGGTGTTATCCCATAAAACAATTATACTAGCCATAATTACACATGGAATGAATGAATACGAACACTTTTTGCACGGTTGCTGCAAATAAAATTACTTTTAACGCTCGAATTCTATCCCTGCAAGAACATTGACTATCATTTGACAAATCATTTGAGTAGCAACCCTGCAAGAACAGTGACNAAATCATTTGACTGGCAAGGCTGATAGAGATTTCTGTCACTGGCTACCTACAAGTTTCTATCACATTCTAAAGGGCAGTGTGAAAAATCTGATGTAAACATTTGTGTACATATGATCTTCCGTCTTCCTCCAACTTATGGCCTTATATATTGGTATCTTTTTAACCAACGCAAAATTTGCAAATGGGTTAGTAAAATAAATGAGAATGTGTAAGTTTCCATCACACAATTAATTAAAGAATTCTTGTAGGGCGATTTCTGTCACTGGCTACCAACAAGTTTCTATCAAATTCTAAAGGGCAGNAATTAAAGAATTCTTGTAGGGAGATTTCTGTCACTGGCTACCTACAAGTTTCTATCAAATTCTAAAGGGCAGTGTGAAAAATCTGATGGAAACTTTTGTGTACGTGTGATGCTTCATCTCCTTCTAACATATACGTTCTGGCATATTGCTAGACTGCTTACTCCCTTTGAGTTCGGCCTTCAAATTTTAATCATCAGTGATGTAAATCTTCGACAATTATGAGTGATCAACCTTGATAGAAATATAAGTCAGTAATGTGCAATCAAATTTGATGTTATAACCGATCAATCATGACACATCAAGTCTGTCATGTTTTCATATCATTGTTGATTACTCACAGTTGATGTAAAAATTCGTCTAGTCTGATCTCTCTCCCACGATATAGAAATCTACCATTAATGACAAATGTAATACTTGTTTTTTCTTTTATTTTCATAAAATCTTTTGAACTAATTATTGATCGTCAAAAAATTAGAAGCTAAGTAAATACATTACATCAAATTAGAAGCTAAATACATTACCCTAAGTACATTAAACATTAATAAACAAAGGAAATGTGGCCAAAAATTAAGCA
>NW_016228690.1:0-1288 GCF_001687245.7 Rhagoletis zephyria | reverse complement strand
TATCGGTAAAAACAAGGGCTACGTCTCTTCTGCCTTCTCGGGATTGGATGAAAAGCAAAGTGAATGGGTCTGGTGGTGAACGAAGCAAAACGAAGTATCTCCTGTCATCACACAAACAGTCAGCGCATACGCGTCTTGGCACGTCACTGTTGACAGTTACAAGTTTGAAAAAGTAGACGACTTCATTTATTTGGGAACCAGCATTAACACCAATAATAATGTCAGCCTTGAAATCCAACGGAGAATCCCTCTTGCCAACAAGTGCTACTTTGGGCTGAGTAGGCAATTGAGAAGTAAAGTCCTCTCTCGTCGTACAAAGATCACACTCTATAAGTCACTCATCATGCCTGTGCTGGTGTATGGCGCGGAAGCATGGACAATGAAAGCATCTGATGAGGCGGCTCTTGGANCTTCTGCGAAAGATTTACGGAACTTTACGCGTTGGTGATGGCGAATATCGCGGACGATTTAACGATGAGCTGTATGAGCTGTACAACGATATAGACATAGTGCAGCGAATTAAAATTCAGCGGCTCCGCTGGCTTGGCCATGTCGTTCGGATGGACAGAAACGCTCCTGCTCTGAAAATATTCAACGCGGGCCGCGATGCTGGTAACAGAGGAAGAGGAAGGCCTCCTCTGCGTTGGAAAGACCAGGTGGAGAAGGACTTGGCTTCACTTGGCATTTCCAATTGGCGTCAGTTAGCACAGAAGATAAATGACTGGCGTGCTGTTTTGATCTCGGCCAAAATCGCTTAGGCGGTTACAGCACCAATAAAGAAGAAGAAGATATAATAAAAGTTTAATAAGAACAATTCTGTGTGCATACATGGAAAAGACTTTTTAGGTAGGAAATGACGTTTTTTCAGACCAAGAGGGACGTTTTCTCATGCCGAAAACCTGGCAACACTGACTATAACTAAACCATGTGTTGAAAGAAAGCTTATCTGTATTAGCAGAGCTTAATGATATCCTTTTATTCAGCCTTATTCTGCATTTCGATTACGTTCCCGCATTCCGCTCCGCTGGAATCGAACTTAGGTATTCTGCGTTACGATCGAAACGAAAGAAGAAGAGGAAGAGAGAAAACATCTTTCGAAATCAGCTGTTAGCATAGGAATGTGTGAAATCGAAACAAAACAGAGAAATATTTGCCACCAAACAATAGCAGCATATGAAGTTAAAGTTTGTAAATATTTTAAAATAACTAAATATACCTAGCATCATGATAAAAACATAGCCAAGGTAGAACCGTTCTCTCAATTTGTCGGCCATGATTTTTTTTTGAA
>NW_016228689.1:0-1288 GCF_001687245.7 Rhagoletis zephyria | reverse complement strand
GAAGTTACAAGTCTTCAGATGTTCTTCCCACTTTTTCCGCTTATGTACGAATCTCCGCATTGAGATCCCTGGTACTGGGATTTTCGGGATCGGCCTGACGAAGGTTGTCACGCTCATCGACTAGGACAGCCGCTTCAGCAGGGAAGTTTGGACGAGGGTCCGTGATACATCCTGCCGGTACGAAGCGAGCTGCGGCAGCAGTGACAACCCTGCGGAACTTACGTTCACCAAGGTGGACGTCGGTTGGTGTAGCGAGCGCAGGAAGGTGCTCTCAGTAAATTTCGCGAAGCCTTTCCAATCAGTTTCTTTTTGGAGCGCTAAGCCACCACCATTATCTCGCTCGCGATCTCGACGGTGCACGCTGTATCCGGCACAATTCAACAATTGAATTGCTGTGCAACTTCGTCTAATGGAACGCAGCTATCAATATACCATGCCATCACATAAAGACGGTTATCTCCTCGATCTTGCTCTGGAGTCCGTTACAGTTAAATTGAAGGAACTTCATGTGGTTCGGGAGACGTGTTGTTATGCGGGGTGTGAGGGATGTGTGAGGCATTGCCGTCATTGGCTGTGTGTTCTGCTGTGGAAGTTGCCGCCCTATGGTTGTAGTGGGTGGCGTCACAATTGGCGTTTGCGACCGAGCGGCGCAACACGGGCCCTCGAAAATCCTCGTCTAGTCCCGCGTGGTGCCTTTCGAATATCGTACATTTTTATCCACTGCTTTATATAAACGCGCAAAAAAGAATCTTTGTTGCCCCTTATCGAGAAACTTGGGTACGGTTTAGTTATTTGTACAATGATTTTGGGTTGTTGTATCCAAACGCATTACCCGAATCTAAAAACTTTAACATACACGTGTTGTCAAAGGATTAAACTTTAATTTAAAACGAAAGTTCCGAGTTCTAGTTTATTAATAAATTCGGTCTGAACCATGCATTTTTTTTTGTAAACTTTGATGTTGGTTCTGCGCAAAGATACAGTAGTTGGTGTAGTCGGAGTTATATATATGCACAATCCGCCCTCTCCTCCCGCAACAAAAAAATGAGAATTCTCATTAGTAAGGATTGTAATCCCTAAGCGTGGCCGAAGGAAGAAGCAAGCGCGACCGGGTGGTGGACCTAACAAAATGCATATTTTCAATAGCTTGGAAGAAGCTTTTATTGCATTAACCAGTTCTTCAAGCATAGGAGTAGTTCTGGCTTGAGGTTCAGCAATTCAACCAGAAGCTGACATATGTAGATGTGTCCATGGTTACTGTGCCCCACAGCTCCGCATCTTTGTGAAT
>NW_016228687.1:0-1288 GCF_001687245.7 Rhagoletis zephyria | reverse complement strand
CATATAAATTTTTTTAAAAACGCATTACGCACTTTTTTTAACTAAAAAAGGAAAATGTAAACTACAATCAACTACAAACGATTCTGGACCAGAATTCATTAAAACGGAAGCTGAAGCTGTAAAAAGCTTCATATAAATTTTTTTAAAACGCATTACGCACTTTTTTTTGAACTAAAAGAAAAATGTAATGTAAAATCCACTACAAACGATTCTGGACCAGAATTCATTAAAACGGAAGCTGAAGCTGTATAAAGCTTCATATACATTTTTAAAAAAACGCATTACACACTTTTTTTTAACTAAAAAAAGAAAATATAAACTACAATCAACTACAAACGATTCGAGACCTGAATTCATTACAATTGAAGCTGTATCTGTAAAAAGCTTCATATGAATGTTTTTAAAAACGCATTACGCACTTATTTTTGAACTAAAAAAAAATTTAAAACTACAATCAACTACAAACGATTTTGGACCAGAATTCATTAAAACTGAAGCTGTAGCTGTAAAAAGCTTCATATAAATTTTTTTAAAAACGCATTACGCACTTTTATTGAACTAAAAAAAAATGTAAACTACAATCAACTACAAACGATTCTGGACCAGAATTCATAAAAACGGAAGCTGAAGCTGTAAAAAGCTTCATATAAATTTTTATAAAAACGCATTACGCACTTATTTTTCAACAAAAAAATAAATTTAACTACAAACGATTTTGGACCAGAATTCATTAAAACCGAAGCTGTAGCTGTAAGAAGCTTCATATCAATTTTTTTTTAAACCCATTACGCACTTTTTTTGAACTAAAAAAAAAAATGTAACTACAATCAACTACAAACGATTCTGGACCAGAATTCATTAAAACGGAAGCTGAAGCTGTAAAAAGCTTCATATACATTTTTAAAAAAACGCATTACACACTTTTTTTTAACTAAAAAAAAAAAATATAAACTACAATCAACTACAAACGATTCGAGACCTGAATTCATTACAATTGAAGCTGTATCTGTAAAAAGCTTCATATGAATGTTTTTAAAAACGCATTACGCACTTATTTTTGAACTAAAAAAAATTTAAAACTACAATCAACTACAAACCATTTTGGACCAGAATTCATTAAAACTGAAGCTGTAGCTGTAAAAAGCCTCATATAAGTTTTTTAAAAACGCATTACGCACTTTTATTGAACTAAAAAAAAATGTAAACTACAATCAACTACAAACGATTCTGAACCAAAACTCATAAAAACGGAAGCTGAAGCTGTAAAAAGCTTCATATAAATTTTTAT
>NW_016228686.1:0-1288 GCF_001687245.7 Rhagoletis zephyria | reverse complement strand
TTTCAGGTCATTAATTGTTATAAGCATAAAAATGTCTGGTAAGATAGTTAAAAGTGGGCTTGTCTGCATTCACCGTTAAACAGACAAAAAGTAGTATCGGAAAGTTTGATTTTCAGAAATAAAAAGTGCTTTCGAAAGTTACTTTACATGCAAGGTGAATTTAATTGGGCGAGATTTTGGTTGTGAGTTTTGCACTCGGTGTACACCACATTTTCTCACAGTTACGGAATCTAGAACCAGTTCCTAAGTAACCGTCGACAATGAGTTCAACTCATTAAAAAATTTTCTAACAACACCACTCTGTGGCAGTTTAAATGTCCCTCAATTTGGAAGTTATTTTACTAAAATTTTGCACATAACGGTTTTTTAATATTACCTTAATTATTTCTTAAAATTGTCGGAATGGGTACAGTTTACCGTATAGCTCCAATACAACTGATTACTCAGATATGTGTTTTTGCGCTATAACTCTAATTTCATATCTAAATAATAAATTGTATACGTGCTACATGTTAAAGTGAACCTATACTAAATTATTACCTGCTTTATTGAAGGAGTTATAACGCAAAACAATGTCTCTGGACAAACAGTTGTATGGGAGCTAGATTTTAGTAAAATATCTTCAAAACTGAGGGAGTTTTTTTTGTAAAACAGTTTAAATTTAAGCAAAGTTTCAAGTACCGCTATCTCCAAAAGTGGCGACAATCGGGCAAAACTGGGGACACCATTGAATTTAAAAGGCTCCAATTTAAGTAAGAGCAACTATCAGAACCTTTGTCGAAAAAAATTTGATTTGATACCACGCTCGAAATATTCTGACTACAAGAAGGAGCATAATTAAAAGCACTAAATCGGGGTTTTTACACACTTCTAGAGAACATTTTTTTGAAGCATTTTACAGGTATATGCAGCGTTATAAGGACTAGTAGTTATAAAAATATTTAGAACGTTTCGACGTATTTTCCAAAAGTGCCTTCAATTAAGATATTTTTGAAATAAAAATTACGCTCAAGATCGCAGAATATTTTACTTTTAAAAGTTGGTTTATTCTGAAAGCACACCTCTTGCTAAGGTGTCAAATTATTCGTAATTGTTTGTAGAATACTTAAAAAGCGATAAACTGAAAATGTTGAAAATGGTGAAATGTGGAGTTACAGACTTTGAGCTACTTGCTATTTCGTTATTTTTTAATGCACACTTTTTTTATCTACTACATATGAAGTATACACATAAGTGCTCAATACCCATTAAATTTCAAATCAGAATATGGTGTGCTTCAAAAGTTACG
>NW_016228685.1:0-1288 GCF_001687245.7 Rhagoletis zephyria | reverse complement strand
AAAAAAAAAAACAAAAAAAATTGGCTACAAATCTGCATACTCCAAATCTTTCTAAGAAATCTAATTAAAAAATTTTTAAATTTTTCATAAGTTTTTTTTTTTTTTGATATTGCTCGAAGTTCTAAACTTTTATTTATAAGGGTTTTGTTAAAGAATAAATAATTTTTTATAAAAAAATAATTTTTTTTTTTTTCAAAAATTGTCAATATGTGGTGTGGGGTGTATGTTAACATCAGTGTTAAATTTAATTAAATATATAGAGCCCAAAGATTTTCCATCTAACAAAAATTTCATTTTGATAGTGGCTCCACTAAAAGTGAGTTTAACATCGAACCTTTTTAACTCCTGAACCGCATCAAAAACTCCACCATTTGATTTGCTAGCCGCTTTTGGCTTCAAAAATTCTATAAATTTACTTTCTTCTTCTTTAGTTTACTGCTACACGAACTTTCTTCTTTGATTCGATATGTTGTTGCAACAGCAGTGCAATAAAGGGCCTTGCAACACGCAGCCCACACTGCACGGCACACCAAACCAAACCAAACCGAAACAGCCACTCTACGCCACAATCAAAACAAATTAACGGAAACCAATAATAGCCACCAAAACGCCTACCAATCGGCCAGCTCTACTCAAATTCCACGAGCCATTGCTGCTGGTTTCTCTGCACTTTTGGGTAGATTTTTCTTTTGGGTGGTAATGGAAAAGCAGTGTCTGATTGCTGCATACGAGCGTGTAAATAATAAAAAAGAAATGTAGAAAAGCATACGGAAATAAAAGAAAAGAACAATACGACTTTACAGTTGCGAGCGAATTGTGTCGGCGACTTGAGATGAAGAAATTAGAGAAACCGATGAGGTATTAAGAGCTCTTGAAAATAATTTATTACACAAAACTAATGAAGTTGTAAGATGATAAATTCTGCTTTGAGAGTTCAATTCTGTTGCTTTTGTTATTGATTTTCCCCCCACTTGATTTTTCGTTTCTTGTACATTTGTCTATTTTGTTGCCTTACATCGCTTTTTGAACTTTTATTGCTGTTGCTTGTTTTCGCTCGTGTTGTCAAAACAACAACAACAATACATTCCTTGGAACGCTAGTTAAACGGCAAACAAATACCGTTGTAGTACAAGCATATTAAAAACAACAATACAAATGTGTTAAAACAACAACAACTGTTAAAACTACATATGTTCTTACCTTAAAAATGTTGGACTCTTTTACAAGTTAGAACATTTGATTTCCACAAAGCTTTTCTACAAACTTGACACTCAAGGAGGGTGATAAA
>NW_016228684.1:0-1288 GCF_001687245.7 Rhagoletis zephyria | reverse complement strand
TATACATACATGTGTATGTATGTATTTATGTACATATGTATATATAATTGTGTTTTAAGGAAGTGACTAAAAGGATGGGAAAATCTTGCTACCTACAATAAAACCAAACTTATGCGTACGGAAGGTAACGTTAGATGCTCAGAAAAACTCTTTCAAGCTGCCTAAAACCGGTGACTGTTAGTAGGCAATGCCACTGTCGAGAGTGGGGTTGTCTGATCTTGAATTAATTTAATTTAATTAATTTAAATTTTCCATTTTTTGCATTTTTATTGAAAAAATTTAAGAAAATTAAATATTTATATAATCGCATATTTGAGATAGTTTTCATCAATTACAGGTCAGTTCGGTATATATATATTTTTTTTATAACAATAAAAAACTAATAAATAAAAGAAAATCTTACTGAAAAAATAAAAATAAATAAATAAAACTAAAATCAAATAAGGGAAAAATAAATAAAAATAATATTTTTAAAAACTAAATCAATTTAAAATAACTTTATAAGCACAAAAGAATTAAATAAGCAAAAGCGAAACCATAGTAAAAATTAAATAAAGTGAAAAAATATAAAAATTAAAAGAAAATGAAATTAAAGAAAAATAAATAAAAGATAAAAAACAAGAAATAAATAAAATATGTTTCGAAAAAATACATGAAATTAAAAAAGTATTTTTATTTTTTAAACGATGTAAAAATTTAAAGAAAATTAAACTAAAAATAAAATATTGAAATATAGAAAAAATAAATAAAATAAGTTCCTAAAAAGTAAATGAAATTGAAAACGAAATATGAATTTTAAACAATAAAATTTAAAAGTTAAAAAATTAAATTAATTATAAAAGAAAAATTAAACTAAATTAATAAACATTTTTATTTTTTAAACAATGTAATCTAAAAATTTAAATAAAATTAAACTAAAAAACAAAAAAATTTAGCCAATATATAGAAAAAATAAAAAAGTTCGTAAAAAGTAAATGAAATAAAAAAAAATCTTCATTTTAAACAGCAACATCAAGAAATAAAAAATAAATTTAGAAAAATTCAAAATGAAAAGAAATGTAAATTAAGAAAAAAGAAAAAAATATTCCTCTGCCTGAGGACTCGAACTTGGGCCTCTCGAATGGCACGCCTTTGCTTTGCTCACTCGGCCATTGCGACTGTTGGAGCCTTGGAAATATTTTTTTTTGGAAATATCTTATGATACACTAACTACACCGATATTCAAATAACTTCGTATATAATTTTTTTGCAAACTCCATCCAGATATTTAGATCTGCATTTTCCAATT
>NW_016228683.1:0-1288 GCF_001687245.7 Rhagoletis zephyria | reverse complement strand
CAGATTGACCGCTTCGTGCACAACTACAAACTCGCCTGCTCGGTGCCCTCGCATATGCTGTGAGTACTTTTGGGGTTTGTGAGTATTTTTGAGTAACTTTTTTGAGATTTTTTTTACTTAGCAAACTGATCGACAAGAATATAAAGCAGCTCGATGAGCGACAGACGTCGATTCTCTTCAANGAGTAACTTTTTTGAGATTTTTTTTACTTAGCAAACTGATCGACAAGAATATAAAGCAGCTCGATGAGCGACAGACGTCGATTCTCTTCAAGTCGAACATTCTCAAGGAGCGGCTGGAGAATCTGCTGGAGATGTAAGTGTTCAAGTATTTTTAACAATTTAAACCTAACTCCGTTTTTCTCTCAGAAACTCGAGCCTCGCCTCGCTGGTGAAGGTGCTCAACGGCGGCCACCACAATCAGCAGCAGCAGCGGTCGAGCATCCACGGCCTGCCGAATGCGGAGCACTACCGCCAGCAGTACGAGAAGATCAACGGCAGTCTGCGCAGTCTGACCTCCAGCAGCATCATGGACGAGCGGCTGGAGCAGCTGAAGGACCTGTGGCCCTACGCCAAGGAGTCGGAGAACACCAGGCTGCTGATGGCGGCGCAGGCCAAGGCGAAGATTTACACCGTCAAGATCCGGGAGAGCTGGCTGCTGCTGCACAAGGACAAGCAGATCAAGTGTGAGTGGGATGTTTGCTTTTGTAAAATCGGAGTTTTATTTTGATGAATTTTGCTCAACAGCACTCAACTTTCACGAAGAGCAGCTTCATCAGCTGGAAAAGTATGTGTGATGGAGTTTACTTTTTTGGACCTTTTTAATAACACCTTTTTGTCTGTAGAATGAAGCTGGAGAACTTCTGCAAGAAGCTGAACGATCTCGTCCATCGGGAGATTAACCCCTGCATGTCTATTGCCGACAAGCTGGAGGAGTGGCACCAGTAAGTGTTTTTGGAATAATGATTTGTTGGCAAAGTGGATATAATTTTTTCCTTTTTTCAGAGGCGCCCAGGTGGCCCACGTCAAGCCGCAGCTGATCATCTCCGAGTTGGAGCAGTTTGTTCAGCCGCTGCACGATCTCGAGCGAGGGCTGGCCAGTGTAAGTGATGTGTGTGTTGGATTTGATTAAGGTTTTTTATTAACCATCTGATTCCTGCAGATAAAAGAAGACCAGCAGAAAATCTGGAACACCCTGTACAAGGAGATTCGCGACTTTGAGAGCAGCAACAACGACTTCACACAGCCAAATGACGGCAATGCCAGCCAACAACAGCAGCAGCAACAGC
>NW_016228682.1:0-1288 GCF_001687245.7 Rhagoletis zephyria | reverse complement strand
CGTTGAAGCCCAGAACGGTGGAGTTGCAGCGAGTGTAGGGCAAACAAATGTTAGGAACCTTTGAAGTCTGTTTTGCGCCTTCACTGCTGAACGAGGGGTGCCATCCATCGGCGCACTGGCACACTAGCCCACTGCTTGAAGTGCTTTCAGCTGAAGAATTCTTGCCAATTGTCTTCAAATTCAGGCCGCAAAAGGCGCCAGCACCGGTGGTGGCAGTGCACTGGGTGTTAGAGTAGCAGGTAGCACCTAAGGAGGCTGCAAAAAAAGCTCTAATTAGACCACAAGCTTTTAAAAAGTCCGTTTTTCTTTTGCTTACCTTTAGGCAGACAGACGTCCACCTCGGCGACGGCCACCGCAACGCGAACATCCTTCAGCGGATCACACTGACATGAGTTGGTTGAAATGGTCGTCCCATTTGCCAAGCACCTAATCGGCGCCANGGGCATCAACGCCTGCAAACTGCCGCCACCAAGTTGACACTCGGCGTCAGAGGTACAGCCACCGCCGCCCATTGGCACCCGCTTTACACAACTTTTAGTAGCTGGGACCCAGTTGAACTGAGGACCCGAGCATCGACAGGCGCCCTCGCCGCAGTTTCCACTGGAGCACTGGTCCCCAAAGGTGCAACTGTGGGCCGAATTTTCCGCCACATTGAGGGTGAAATCCTGCGACTCAATAAAGCTGGAGCACTCGTAGTAGCCGGCGTGAATGAAGCCGATGGCGTTCAGCTGCAGTGTGGAGGTAATCTGAACGACGCTAATCTCGCCGCTGATGTTCGGCCGGTGGAAACTGCTCACCACCTTGCTGCTGAAGGTGATCTCCTTTCGAGGGTGTCTTTCGTCGCTGTTCACCAGCAGTCGAGGGGTGAACCAGCGAACGGTGGTCGGCTGGCGGCACTGCTCGACAAAGGGCGCCAGGCACCAGCGAACTACGGTGCACTGAACGGTTAAGTTGGCGCCCGCGGACACGTCGTAGTAGGCCGTCTTGATGCTCAGTGAGGCGACGGTGTCGTTGAGGAGGAACCGCGTCCAGGGCAGCTGAACTGAGTGGACGACAGTTGAGAAATGAAGTAGAAAAGCGAGTATACAAGGGAGAATAAGTAGTAGATTCATTGTGGAGAAGTTGATGATGAGATGGTAAGAGATGAGGTGAGAAAAATGGAGGTAGATCGTTGATCTTTTTAGTTGGTGGCGGCGGCACAGGTGGTGCACCAAAGAGTGCCGTCTGCTGTGTAGTTTAGCTTTTTTAGTGGTGGTCAGAATAGCGCTGGCTAGGCGTTTAATAGAAA
>NW_016228681.1:0-1288 GCF_001687245.7 Rhagoletis zephyria | reverse complement strand
CAAATTTAAGAATACCGTTAATTTCTTCATGATCCAATGATATAACGGATCTAAACCACATAAGTGTGGGACCGCCTGGAGGTACCACCTTTCCTTTAAAAAAAAAAATAATTTTAGAAATCGGTAAACGTGGCCCAAAGGTATGCGGTAACAGACATAAAACAAATTTCCGACGAATTGATAACCTCCTCCTTTTTTGAAGTCGGCCAATAAGAAAAACTACAAAAAAATACTGGAAAAATCTCAAACTTTATTGATTATGTGAAGCGGCTCAGCCTTTTTTCTCTTGCTTTAATCAGAGACATCAGTCCTCAATATTCCAATATTCCAAAATTACTACCACTGCCCAAACAAAAACGCTAACTATGTGTGCATATAACACCGTTAAATGCAATACTTACTACTGGGCTGCCAATTTAGTTACTTAGCTGCTGGTTGGCTACCCCAACGATTTACTATATTTGGTAAATTTTTAAATGATATTAAAGTTTATTGTTTTTTAAATGAACAACGCGGCAACAAAGGAGGCACGTACACAACACTAAAACAACAAACCAATAATAATAATTGCCGCAAAAGGCAACAACGCTGCTGCATGTAAGCCAGCAGCACTGACTGAAAGAGGCGCGGCTGAAGCAGCAGCAACAGCGGCAGCAATAGAAACATTATTTACAGAATAATACGCGTGAGTCGCAGCACAGTAGGCTGAGTTCAAGATCATTTCTCATAAAATGTAGTTCTGGGCACTTGTGAACTCTCAAGCATTTTGAGCTCGGCGCATCAGTCTTCAGCTACCGCAAGCCGCATTTATTCCATGAAAACTAACAAATTTATGCTATAAAGTGTTTTACGTAGTAAGTAGTTCCCCACAGACAGTGTTTTTTCGTCGACAGTAAGCCTTCTTGAAACTCCGATCGTCCACTTTTCCGAAAAAAGTGCTGCCTAATGCCTGCTTATATTCATAGTAATGCTATCACATCCACATGCGCTAACAAAGGTATCTTTAACTAAGATTGGCTGTACGTCCAGGCCAAATACGTATAAATCTTAACTTTATCCTTCTGGAGATTTCAAACCTAGAAAACCTATTTTTGACTTACTTAACATCTTCGAATGGAACCCACAGCGCAAAAGCATTGTCCACGGACTCGCCACAGTAGCCAATGCTAATGCAAGCACAAAAAAAAATAAAAATTTGGAAAAGGTAAACAAAATTATTTATCGTCAACAACGGTGGCATGTAGCGAATACTGGACATTGCAAAGCATTTGAAGCGCCCGTTGTACTA
>NW_016228680.1:0-1288 GCF_001687245.7 Rhagoletis zephyria | reverse complement strand
AGGAAACCAGTTCTCACTATTTTGCGGCCATCGCCCTTCAAAAGTAGTTTGTTACGGCCAAAGGAAATAGTCAATAAATAGTTACCACTGGTCGACTGCTAGTTAGTTATAGCTACAAACTAGTCCCATTTCCTGCAGGGTACATATACGGACTGAATGCTGCGGTAAAAGTCGGTCGGCTGGCATACCGACAGACGTTTGTGCATAACGTACATGTAACATGTACATAGGTATGCACATAGGCAAGCACGTATATATGTACATAGGTACGCATAACGTACTTCCGTTTGTACATAAAAGTGTTCAAAATGTTCACACACAATTGCGGAAATTAGCAGATGACTAAAAAAAATTGTCTGAGGGAAAAACGTTATTCTTGTACTACGCAGAGCTCCGAATGTGTTTCTTTAAAGAATTCATGGTGCGACTTAATTTTAATATAAATAGGAACTTCCAAAAAACTCTAACCTTAATGCCAAATATTTCAAGGTATACAAAACCTCCTTTACAAAATATTGAAAATTGAAAAACCAAAAGATTGCTTTGAACATATTCATTTGAATTTAGTTGGATCGCTTCCATCATCAGACGGATATCGATATGTTCTAATAACCATTGATAGATATTCACGGTGGCCTGAAGCATACCCTCTTCGAAATATAACTGCTCATACTGTGGTAAAAGTTTTTGTTTAAATCTTTATTTTTAATTTCGGTGTTCCTCTTAAAATTGCTGTTGACAGGGGTGCACAATTTTCATCTCTATTACTTGATGAGCTCCCTAAAGTTCTTGGTTCACATAAAATTCAAACGTCTGCTTATCATCCACAAGCTAATGGTATGGTAGAACGATTTCACTGTCAACTCGAAACGTCAGGTCAGCTACAGGTGACTCAATTCATTGCTTAGAAACACTGCCTCTGATCTTATTAGGTTTACGTACTGCGGTTAAAGAACTAAAAGAATGGACAAACTCTAAGGGTTCCTGGTGAAGTAGTTGTTTCTGGAAATGTTGAAAATTCCTCACAAGAAACACTTAAATAAAAACATAAGAAACCACTTTTCAATAGTTAGAACAAAAATTTTACATCATAACAAAGATTCAAGTTTTGTTCCAAAATCTCTTGAGGAATGTGACTATGTTTTTGTTAAAGTAAATCAAACTTCGGTACTTCAACCTCCTTATGAGGGGCCATTAAGAGTAATACCAAAACATAAAAATACATTTGGAATTCAAAAACGAAATATTACTAAAACCATATCAGTTTATCATTTAAAACCAGCTCATA
>NW_016228678.1:0-1288 GCF_001687245.7 Rhagoletis zephyria | reverse complement strand
TTTTGACACCTAAGCCCCCTTTCCGTAGACCAGGTCACATATAATAATAAAAACTAGTTACAAACAATTACAAGTTGTACGGGAAACATATTAAATCTAAAAAAAAACCATAAAAGTAAACGTTTTCTTTGAAATTAAATTCTATTATCATAAGGAGCAAGTTTCAAGTGGTTAAAAAATTGTTTCTTACTAAATTTTCTTATGTGGAAAAAAATGCTTAGCACAATCAACAAAAAGTAAATCATAAAAATCGATGCGAATTTGTAGCCATTTAAACTTGCTTCTTATTATACTAAAATTTAATAGGCTATAAAACTGCAAACCTAAAATTGGATTATTATTAGCGCATGTAGCGCTGCGACGTAACTAGATCCATTGTGACTACCCTTACTTCGTCACTCCAATCTTAGGCTACTTATGAAATTAAGCACTTTGGAGTGTGTCCAGATTCTGGATGAAGATAATAATCGTTCTTTAAGCTGAATAAGTCTGAGTCGAGTTATACGCGGGCGGAGATGAGGAAGAGAAAGAAACCGCAGAGCACTTCTTCTGCAGTTGCCCAGCTTTGGCCAAGAGGAGGGCGGGATTTTTAGGTAGGCTCTTCTTTAGCTCTCTTAGGAGGAATAAAATAAATCCTACGCTCTATAAGAGCTTCAAAATGGTTCTATGTAGAATAGGTGAGGTTACCGTGCTTCACAGTGGTATCACAATGGACCTACAATATCTAAGCGAGTTGGTCATTTGAACAGACTGACTCACCAACCTAACCTACATATACGCGTGAAATAACATAATATATGCTACGAGGTTTCCTCCTCTAGCACACAAAACTTGCAGTTTGTCTTCTCAGAGAGTTCCATTTTGTGCAGAGGGCGACTGAGTCGGCAGTGTCCTGTCAAGTATCCGGTGAGAGTTCATAAACCCTCTCTGCTAAGATTTAGCAGCCCCTCAGAGATTCCACTAGAAGGAGTTATTAATATTTTGGGCTGTCCTCCCATCCCCTTAGCAGATCGGCTGTGTATCCTCTGGATGGACCAAAGAAAGGCTGAGGATCTATCAGGCTCCACTGGGTACCGCATTTCGCTAGAGTTTCAGCCCTTTCGTTGTCATTCAGACCCACAATGTTACTCTGGTGTTGCTTCCTAGTTTTTCCAATACCTTTTTGCAGCTGTTGACTACTTTTGATACGGTTTTGCCAGAGTGTCCCCATCTTCAAATTTTGAAACATTGGTGTACCAAACTTGAATTCCCTGCTGTTGTTGTTGTTGTTGTTGTAGCGGCTACAACA
>NW_016228677.1:0-1288 GCF_001687245.7 Rhagoletis zephyria | reverse complement strand
ATTTTAATATTTAGCACTAAAAAAGTTCAAGTTCACGTATTTCCTATGACAAGGTTTTGCAAGTAGAATTAGTTACATTGAAGATCTTATAGAAATTCTTTTACTCCATCAACAGTTCAGTTCTTGAACCCTTTTCTTATGTGCAAAATATGCATTTAGGTTCTCTCTCTGAGGTCAGGATTTTTAAAGGACTTTGAAATTCCAAAAATGTGATTGTTCATATTTTTTTTTTTTTTTTAATTCAGAGAAAATTCTATTGGCTTCAAAACTATTTTTTTTTTTTGGTGCATAAGGACGAATCAGTATGGAAAATACTCTTTTAAAAATAATTTCCTTGAATNGATATTACAAATGTATTAGCTTAAAAAAAAATAAAACTAATTAAAAGCGTATTTCCGATACCTACTCATCCTTGTAAACCAAAAAACTTGAATGTTTTAAAGTTCTAAAGAATATCCTCTTTCATTTGGTGCCTGTACTGTTATTCTTTATAATTTCAAAGTCCTTAAGAAAAATCCCGGCGTTATAGTGAAAAACTAAAAACGCAGTTTTACCATATTTGACCCATTGTTTGGAGAGTAAATTAATTGTGTCTTGTGTTTTTACTATTTTTTTTTCTGGTTTTGTAACGCGATGTTATAAGTTTTTTTTTCGAATTCAAATATATTCCACTTTTTTTTAATTTTGTCAAAGCCTTAAGCCAGATTTCCACTAAACATCATATGACAACACAATTTGGCATAAAAAATAGCCGTGCCATAAACTATAAAAAATAGTTACTTAGTTTGTTTCGACGTGGCTTGTTTAATTTTTTAATTAACTTCCCAAAAGAGTTATTGCTTTTTAAGCCTTTACGAGTATCCACTGTTCGAAACTTGCATTTTCTTTATTTTTTATCATTCATCATTTCCACAGTTTCTATTCGACTTTTTCATTTCATTACCTACGATCGCCTTTTCGTGCCTTCTCCGGTCAAATATCTATGTTTAGTCAAATTAACTTAGGGCTTAGGTGGGCCTAATTACTATACCGTTGTACTACACTTGTGTGAGTTGATTAGCTGTTAAGCGTTTAGGCCTAATGTCTTCGCTTATTATAGTCTCTGATTTCAACTAAATTAATTAATGAAGGCAGTAGATTTCAACCAACTTCGTAAAATTTTTTTTATGGTCAGTTGGATGTGTGTATGTATGTATATGTGTGTGTAACATATGCACATAAATATTTTCGAAAACTGCTAATTTGGTTAATTTATTAATTATAGGGATTATTATCACTTTATAGTGAC
>NW_016228676.1:0-1288 GCF_001687245.7 Rhagoletis zephyria | reverse complement strand
AGGAAAAATAGCCAAAACTTACTAAAATGTCCAGTCCTAATTTCTATTTAAGTGAGTGCATGTATTCCTCGATTTGAATAACAAGGAATTCAGATTAGAAAATAATAACTGTTTATGGTTAAAATTAGTATCATATATGTACCAACATCACTTAAAACTCGTTCATAGGCATGCCATTTTAATGAGCTGTTAAGGCGTCGAAACACCGAATACGGGACAAATACAGGACATTAAAAGAAATACAGAACATTTGGCGTCCCGTATAAAATAAATAAATTACCAGGACAATGGGTCAAAAAAGTGGACTGTCCCGTATAATACAGGACGGATGGTCACCGTACTTATGGGCCAAGCTCTATGAGACATACGCTCTGGGACAACCAAAAAAAAGTAGAGATTAGCATCATCGTAGAAAATATGGTCCAATACACTGAGGGAAATAATGCATAGTCAAAATTAATACTTTATATTTGACTGTCGTTTAAAAATGTTCGTAATTAAAAATAATATTTTCATAAAAAAATTTATTACGCACGTATTTGACTAGTCACATCTGAGTACCGTGCAGTATGGGGGAGCGACTATACGGGACTGATGAGTCGGTAGCTGCCAAGTAAACACCGCCAATTACCAACCGACTATCTGCAATGTATTTCAGCGATTACTTTTACATGGCAATGTCTTAGGCGGTGGTCACAATCGACTCTCTCTGCACTACCGGGAGTTACTAAAGTAGTCACTGCTTACGACTGGTTCGACTTTGCACTACCATGTGCACTACCAAGGGTTAATAGAGTAGCTACTTACCTAGTAGTCGGTACAGTAGCGGTTCAAAAGTAGCGATTTATTTACTGCATGTAGGAGGGTTGCCACCTCTTTAGAAAATCAAATTCAATCTTAACTAAGGGAATTAATTAAATGAAATATGTTGCCATATGCTTGCCATACGAAAAGGTTTTAAGAACTACCATCTTTCTTGAAAATATTTCAGCTTGAACAGTGTCAGTAGATATAAATTCATAGTTAAAATCTTGTTGGTGGTTAAGTTAACAATATTTAGCTTAACTAAGCACTGTGAATTCGGCCCTTATACACAACTATGTACATACAGGCATATAAGTGATCTTAGTATCCAAGAAAAGCAAAAACTCCATATAAGAAAACGCGCAAGAATGGCGAGAAATGTTCTTGTCTCAAATTTTCTTAAGACAGTACGGAGTTTTTAAGAAATTTGCTACGATTTCTACTACGGTTTTCGAAAGTTTTTTTTTTTTTTTTTTTTTAAAAA
>NW_016228675.1:0-1288 GCF_001687245.7 Rhagoletis zephyria | reverse complement strand
TAGGTCGATCTTCCACTCAGCCGTCGATATGTAATACACACGTCTTATAATATGTTGTGCGTATGCGTATAAACTGACCGGTTGTTCTGAGTCGGATCAATAAAGTAATTTCAATCGCCAGTCACAGAAAAGTCAGTTCATTCTATTTCTTTTTTACCTCGCTTTTATTAGCTTGGGATCTAACTATGTAATATTGAAGCGCCTAAAAGATACAGTGATTTCCATTCTCAACAGACAAATAACCTGATGACAGTACGAATGGAAATTATGAAAGCGGGTTTTTAGATTTTATACTATATTTTTTATATGTATTTTTTATTGAGTATTATTATTTTTTACTCGTACTTACGTACTCTGTTTAATTTTCCTCGATAATTTATTTAATTGACCTTTTATTTTTTATTTGCTGTTTTTTAATATGTTTTATTTCGGTTATTTGCTTTTTCTATTTTTTGATTTTTTATTTACTTTGTTTTATATTTTTAATTTTTGGTATATTTTTTAGTTTATATTTTTATTGATTGTTATAGTTTTTTAAACTTTTTATATGTATTTATTTGTAATTTTTATTTAATTTGCTCTTTTAAATTTTTTTGTTTTTTGTGTTATTTTTCCTTTTTATTTATTTTTTCTTACTATTTAATTTTTTACTTTATTATTTACTATTTACATTTAATTTTTGATATTTTTAAATTTTTATATTTTGTCTTGTTTTTTATATTTTTATTTTATATTTTTCATATTTCATATATTTTATATTTCTTATATTTTATATTCTATATTTTTATCTATATTTTAAATTTTTTACATTTATACATACATATGTATATCTATTTTATATTTTATATTTTTTTTCATTTTTATATTTTTAATATTTTTTTAATTTTTTGNAACGCACGAAACTTTGCACACTTATTTGCTTTTACCCCGGGAAGGTTATAGGGATATAGAAAAATGGACATTACTGGAAAAGAGGGCGTGGCACCTCCTATAATAATAATAATAATTATAATAGATTGGTGCTTACACATATGTTAATGTTTGGCTGAGCTTCTCCTCCGATTTGTGGCGTGCGCCTTGATGTTGTCACACAAAGCGGAGGGACCTACAGTTTGAGAAGCTGTTTTTCATGGCAGAAATACGCTCGGAGGTTTGCCATTGCCTGTCGAGGGACGACCGCTGTTAAGAAAAAACTTTTTTCTATATTTCTGCGATGGTGCTTTGACCAGGGTTTGAACACAGGTGCTGCGGAGTAGAAGCGCGCACTGCTTACCACTACACCACAGCG
>NW_016228674.1:313-1289 GCF_001687245.7 Rhagoletis zephyria | reverse complement strand
AGCTGTATATGAATGAGTTTATAAAAGGGGGCGTGGCACATCCCGTAGGTATGGAATTTTTATCAGCTATAACTTGGGAACCATTAACACCACGAACTTGAAATTCGGTATGCAGGCACAGCCACGGTAGGCGCTTATAGTAAGGTGTATATGCATGAGTTTATAAAAGGGGGCGTGGCACATCCCGTGGCGTGGAATCTTTAATCAGCTATACCTTGGGAACCATAAACCCCACGAACTTGAAATTTGGTATGCAGGCACAGCTGCGGTAGGNTGTATATGAATGAGTTTATAAAAGGGGGCGTGGCACATCCCGTAGGTATGGAATTTTTATCAGCTATAACTTGGGAACCATTAACACCACGAACTTGAAATTCGGTATGCAGGCACAGCCACGGTAGGCGCTTATAGTAAGGTGTATATGCATGAGTTTATAAAAGGGGGCGTGGCACATCCCGTGGCGTGGAATCTTTAATCAGCTATACCTTGGGAACCATAAACCCCACGAACTTGAAATTTGGTATGCAGGCACAGCTGCGGTAGGCGCTTATAGTAAGGTGTATATGCATGAGTTTATAAAAGGGGGCGTGGCACATCCCGTGGCGTGGAATCTTTAATCAGCTATACCTTGGGAACCATAAACCCCACGAACTTGAAATTTGGTATGCAGGCACAGCTGCGGTAGGCGCTTATAGTAAGGTGTATATGCATGAGTTTATAAAAGGGGGCGTGGCACATCCCGTGGCGTGGAATCTTTAATCAGCTATACCTTGGGAACCATAAACCCCACGAACTTGAAATTTGGTATGCAGGCACAGCTGCGGTAGGCGCTTATAGTAAGGTGTATATGCATAGTTTATAAAATGGGGCGTGGCACATCCCGTAGGCGTGGAAGTTTTATAAGCTATAACTTGGGAACCATAATCCCCACGAACTTGAAATTTGGTAAGTAAGGTGTATATGAATAGTTTATAAA
>NW_016228674.1:0-206 GCF_001687245.7 Rhagoletis zephyria | reverse complement strand
ACGGTAGGCGCTTATAGTAAGTTGTATATGCATGAGTTTATAAAAGGGGGCGTGGCACATCCCGTAGGCGTGGAATTTTTTATCAGCTATAACTATAAACCCCATGAACTTGAAATTTGGTATGCAGGCACAGCTACGGTAGGTGCTTATAGTTCGGTGTATATGAATGAGTTTATAAAAGCGGGCGTGGCACATCCCGTAGGTGT
>NW_016228673.1:0-1289 GCF_001687245.7 Rhagoletis zephyria | reverse complement strand
TCTATGCACACAGGCACTTGACCGTGTTTTGCTTTCCCACTATGCATAGCCCACTACTGAATTCACTATTTTCAATTACCCACTACGCAATATCACTTCCACCACCACCACCAGAACCAGCACTGCTAATTGCCACTAATAGTCGCCTCTAATTGACAGCACTGCTTTCTTGCAGTACAGTATTGGAGCAGAATGAATAGTACCGCTGTTGAATAGTAATCATGCAGGAATGTGTGTATGTGTATAGGCCGAGTACACTGTACAACAGTGTTGCTCACGCCTTCCCTACACCTGCCTACACTCTGCNCCTCCGATTGACAATGCCTGAATGTCAGGCATTCAATCAGTTTCTCCTGGTTGTGAGTAATACCGGCGAGTGTGAGTGTGTGTCAGTGTGCCAATGGCAATTGATCAACAGAGAAAGAGAAAAAGAAAGAGAAAGTTAAAATGAAGGCAACTACTGTGAGAGAGAAGGAGAGAGACAATGCTCAATGGCATCAATATCTCTCTCTCTCTCTCTCTCTCTCTCTCTCTCTCTCTCTCTCTCTCTCTTTCTGAACTAAATATAAAGCAGCTGGACAGTGCCGGCAGCAGCAGCACTCTGGTGCCCCTTAAATTTGCCAATTTAAAATGTGTCCAAAGTGTGTGTGTGTGCTGAACAACAACAACTGCTGCTGTTGTTGCACCCGAATATGTACATTGCCGCCGGAAAGGGGGGCGAGTAAAATGGGCTGTCAATGACGTAGATTGCTGATGTGATGTTGGAGATGGCAATGGTGATGATGACTATGATTCAGCAAATTGCCATTGCTGTTTGTGTGTTTTTCTGTTTGTGTGCATCTATTTCTGGGTAACACGCCGCCGGTAAGGTGATAGTCACCAGTGGTGGTGCTGCCTAACACCGTCTTCAATTCGGCTGAATTCTCTCTGCCACCAGCAGTGGGCAGCCTAATTGACCATCATCGGCGGCATTTTGATTTGGTTTACAGTTCCCAGTGGTTTACAACACACTAGTGACCATATCAGAGAGATGGCCAATTTATTGTGAAGCACTGACGGTGATGCTGGTGGTGATGGTGGTGGTATTGCCGCTAATGAAGTGTCGCTAATGTGCCCGCTTGCATATGCTGCTGTTGCTGCTTTTGTTGAATGTCGCAGTGTCCGACTTTGTGCCCATTGTGCGGAAACTGTGCGGGCACTATCAATATCCATTTGCCTGACGCACACACCGTGTGTGTCCTTTCCGAACATAACGCAAATAAATGACCACCACCATCAGTTCTGCAGTT
>NW_016228672.1:0-1289 GCF_001687245.7 Rhagoletis zephyria | reverse complement strand
CATTCGTACCGATTTTGGCGAGACAGTACCGATTTTGAGAAAATTGTCCAGCTGAATATTTTTTAAAAGTTGGGACGTATAGGTGTCCCGATTTTTGATATTTGTACTGATTAAGTCGCGATTTTCAATTTTTCGTACAGTTCTTGGATTCGTTGATTTTTGGTAAATTTTTTTGTGGAAGGTGTTGCTCATTTTCTCCGTAAAAAATTTTTTTTGAACATAGTATTTTATGTTAAGAGAATGTGCGAACGAAAAATTGCCAAAAATCAGGGGTTAAAATGTTAAACATTTTTTTATCAACATTTGTTAAAATTCGTCGAATTTTTATAAATGTTCTACAAAGTTTTAAATCGTGATTTACTTGTTTGTTTTAGATAGTAAGTTATATTTTCACAAAAAAATAAACATTTCTTAAATAAAGAAAAGTAGCCTAAACTTGCAGTTCGATCGATGTTTTATAATAAAATTCTTTTTTCGCAATGTAGCCTAATGTACATATGAATGAACACATATAAATATTTATATATCGATATCAAGTAATCAGCAGAGCATAAGAAGACGTGCGTTTCACTCACACAGCAGTAAAAACGCTATCAGCGCCAAGTTCTTGCTGATAACATCCAAGCACATAAATACTCGAATATACGATTACATANCCTACGCATAAATATATGTACGTTTGTATGTAGATATGCACAAGGGGAGCTTATGGACGATTCTGCTAACGGGGGTGGGGGTTGGGTAGGAGGAATTAAACCATCACTTCTTCGCTGTGTCTTCAATGTTCGGTATCAGTTCGACCGTTGTGTAAAAGCCATACCGACAATATCTGAGTCAGTTGCTAAGCTTGCTGTGGTGCTTGGTCGGCGGCGGTTATCGCCTGCCCAACTATGACTTTGTCGTAAAAGACACACAACAATGACGTTGCCATTGACGATGGCGATAGTGGTGACTACGTTGCCCATAGTGCCAGTGCTGTCGTCGGTGGCACTGTCAGTATGAGTGCGGCCATTCACCTTCCAAAAAACTAACAGTCAAAAAAGACGAAAACTTTGGCAGAAAAGAGCAAAACCAAAAACTCCATTCTTGTAAGCGAGCCGAAAAGACATTGAAGTTGGAATTTAAGCAAGTAAGAGTATCGGTACTCCACACCAGTGCCGGTGTGGTGGTGCTACGCCAACGACGTTTCCAGCTCTTGGATACATATCATTTTGGGGCTTCGCACAAACTGTTAGCCCCTTTGCTCGCCCTTCGCATTGGTAAGTTGACAGCTCGATGGAGTCCCAATC
>NW_016228671.1:0-1289 GCF_001687245.7 Rhagoletis zephyria | reverse complement strand
AGCAAAACCACAAAAGTAAATCTAAGGACAAAAGCAAAAAAAAAAAAAACAAACACAAAAGGTTAGAATTAAATTTAAAAAAAAAAAACTAGGAAAAGTCGATATTTAAGAAGCGTTTGTTTGCTAAGCACACAGACTAAAGAAACAAAAATATTCTAAAGTGAATTTTCCACTAATTTGTAAAAAAAGATTATAAGCAAAAAAGAAAAGACCAAAAACAAGAGAACAAAAATAGGAAACGATACGAACTCAATAATACAGAGAGATAAACCAAATAAAAAATAAATAAAAATTACCAAGAATAGTTTCTAAGCAAATAGGTTTAATGAAATAGTGAAAATAAATAAGAAATTATAATAAAACGATGATTAAATAAAATCTAAATAATATTGATGAAATAATAAAAGAAAAAATTTAAATTTAGCTGTAAGCAGATTTCAAGTTTAGAAGCAAACAAATTGGAATGATTAAGTGTGAAATGTTAATTGAAATTCGATAGGAAAGCTACATGCAAAAAAAAAACTATGCAATCAGACCAAGAAGAAGTGGCGGAGCGTGGCAGTGAAAGTCAAGGTTTGTTGATAGGATTTTTAATTTCATATTGAAATTATTGTTGTCATTTTCGACTTTCGGCCACTCCGTATGCAATCGTACGAATACAATCAATGCAGCATGGCACACAAATCATCAGCGAGCGAAGCGAAATGCAAAAAAAAAACCAACAAACACATAGACAAAATCTAAAAGAAAACAACCAACAACAAACCAGTTTCGAATTACTTTAAACAAATAAAAATTATACAAAAGCGTAAAAAAAAAACAAAATTGCATTGAAGTTAAGAAAACNAATTATTAATTAAATTAACAGTAAAAGAAAAATTTATTCATTGACATTTCATCACGTTTGTAACGCAGACGGAAGCTAAATAAAAAAAAAAGAAATTTAAACATACATCCATACATACAAAACATTGATAATAGTTAATTGAAATAGCAGCAAAATGTAATACGAAAAATAAATAAAATGTAATGAAAGCAAAAGTGTGGGGCCTCCCCAACTGGGGACCTAATGTGGTAATAGTGGAATTAAAAAAATGAAAAAAATATGAAATTTATTGAAATGAAACTGATGTAACGTTTAAGAATAAATAAAATTGCATGTAATTTGAAGAAATTTTAAAAGTGGCATTTTTATTTCGGCAGTTTGCATTTAGTGGTTGGCATAAGTTGTGGGGAATAAATTTTGGGAAATGTTTAGTACCACTCACACCGTTTTTTGGGTGGGGGGC
>NW_016228670.1:0-1289 GCF_001687245.7 Rhagoletis zephyria | reverse complement strand
TTTTATTTCATATTTACAACCTATAATACTTAAATAGAAATAAATTACTCCAAAAAACATTTTTGTTAGGTGGTTCGGGATCGATTATTATTTTTCTATTAACCACTAATAAAAGCTTGTCTTAAAATAATTTGTTTACGCTAGTTAAATATATGATTACCTTAGAAATCGTCCTTTCAATTAATTTTTTGTATATTTTTTACCACAACAACAAAAATTAATTAAGCGTTATAAATCATTGGGATCATTGTACGTCTACGAAGCTTATAAACGGAGTATCTGAGTTTTACGAAATATCAATGAATGGGCGTGAAGTGACATATAAAAACTATACTTTAGATAGATCTCACAAAAATTCCAAAAATGTTCATCAAAATTTAAAAACTTTTGTTCAGAATTTCTAGAAAATTTTCGAGTATGCAGTTTTGTAGCCCGTTCAATTTTAGTAAAACAAGGTGTAAGTTTAAAGTCGCTAAAAACTACCGTTGATTTTTTAGAATTTTTTTTTTGTGGAGGTTATTGCGCGTTTTCTTCCATATAACGCGTGATCAAAATCTATTTTCTTCTCTGTGCGAATTTATCGTGATAGATGCGGAATAAAGGGCACTTACATAAGACTTTGGCTTCGCTTTGCTTCATAATTCCGCTTTGACGGATAAGTTCAATACNATGAGCCTTGCTAAATAGAATGCGAGGAAAGCAAAGCAAAGCAAAATCATGGGCAACTCTCAACTTTTGCGCGCTTTGGTAATCAGCTGTCTACATGTATATTTTCTCGTGCGCTTGCATTTGATTTTAATGACAAAAATAAGGTAAATAGGAATTATTATTGCTATTATTAATGCATATTATTATATTGTTATCTATTTTACAGGGATAAAATATGGAAGGAAAGGAGAACGCAGAAGCAGTCAAAGCGTTTATTGCAGCATACCTTCTACGCTTCACGCTTTGTCGTCAAAGTTCGCACTTGTTCAAGCAAAGCGTGGAAAGTCTTATGTAAAGGGCCCTTAAGCGACTGGAACATGGATGTTTGTCAAAAGCATACGATTTAGAACTCGCGTAAATGTACATTTGTTAACTGCGATAGCACGAACGCTTTTCGAAAACATATGTTCGAAAATGCTAAATGCTGCATTTTAAATGCAGCAAATACGCTGCATAAAACTATAAACATTTTAAATAATTTTGATAAATTTATTTTTACACTTTTTCATCTGTATTGCTACAGCTTCAGTGAAGTTAAACGGCAATAATTCAACAAACTGCTGAGCGCTGTCACCGACAGA
>NW_016228669.1:894-1289 GCF_001687245.7 Rhagoletis zephyria | reverse complement strand
TGGAAAGCAATTAAGCTAAGCGCACAGAAACACAATGTCCCAATATACCTACAAAAAATCATAGACGAATACTTAAAAGATAGGACGGTCAAGTGCAATAACGTAACCAAACGCATGACGGCGGGGGTACCCCAGGGTTCCGTCCTGGGCCCAACGCTATGGAACCTTGCCTATAACGATGTCTTTAGTTTACAGCTTCCAAGAGACGCAAATCTGACGGGCTACGCCGACGACCTGGCGCTTACGGTGAAAGCACCGACAGAATCCCTACTGACACATCGAACAAACGAGGCGCTCAGACGCATAAACAATTGGTTAAGCAAACAATCACTAGAACTCGCAGCGCACAAATCGGAAGCAATACTAGTCACAAACAAGTACAAAACAGGGGACAT
>NW_016228669.1:573-879 GCF_001687245.7 Rhagoletis zephyria | reverse complement strand
GAGATAAAACTAAGTGACACAGTAAAATACTTAGGTGTAACAATAGATAGACGACTGAATTTTACAGAGCACATTAGAAGAGCAACCGAAAAAGCGGCTAGTGTTTCAAACAACCTCAACAGGCTCATGCCCAGAACACACGGGGCAGGAGAAACCAAGAGGAAACTCCTAGCGAAGATAGCGGAACAAATTGTGAGTTACGGCGCGCCCGTATGGGACAATAGCCTACATTACAAACAAAACCTTAAAAACCTAGACAGGGCCCAAAGAATCACAGCCATTAGAATCGGCAGAGCTTACAGAACC
>NW_016228669.1:0-541 GCF_001687245.7 Rhagoletis zephyria | reverse complement strand
CTGCTAATAGCGAGATGCATACCATGGCGCATCAAATTAGAGCTAAGACGAAAGCTAAGGGAGAAAACCGAAGAGGTCGAAGACTTTGAACAAAAATGCTTGGAAACATGGCAGAAAGAATGGGATGCAGGCAATAGACAAAAAGGAGAGTGGACCAGACGACTAATTCCAGACATAAAAGCATGGTACCACAGGGAACACGGAGAGGTAACCTATGAGCTAACACAGGCCCTTACGGGGCATGGATGCTTTCAAAAATACCTAGACAGAATAGGGAAGAAGCTGAGCCCGACGTGCGTACACTGCGCATCGGGGAAAGAAGACGACGCCTTCCACACACTTTTTGAATGCAGCAAATTCTTAGACAAAAGACTAGAATTAACAAACAGCATAGATTACCCACTCAACCCAGAGACACTCATAACAAAAATGATAGAGAATAGAGAAAACTGGGAGAAAACACACACATTTATAGTAAGCGTGATGCAAATGAAGGAAGAATATGATAGAAACTTACAGAGGCAGGAGATCCCGACGACCT
>NW_016228668.1:1138-1289 GCF_001687245.7 Rhagoletis zephyria | reverse complement strand
CATTGCGAACCACGTGAGGTTTGAGCAACGCCAAAGTGATTTCCATTTATGAAAATGCAATTTTTGTTTTAAATTGCAGCGCAAACAAAACACAAACTTTTCAACAGCTGATTAGTAGAGTTGTCAAACTATCGATGGCACTATCGATAGT
>NW_016228668.1:0-943 GCF_001687245.7 Rhagoletis zephyria | reverse complement strand
ACATACATATGTTAATCGTAAATCCTGTTTTGTTTGTATAACTTGTGTTTGTTTTTAAACTTTCTAAAAAGAGAAGTATTTTGGCTAAGCATTTACTTAATTTTGAATGATTATAACTTTTATAAGATAATATTTTTTCACTATGATCCTGTAAAAACAAAGCATCCTAACTGATTTAGAACGCTATCGATAGTTTTGTTTTTTTCGAGACTATCGTGAATATTGATAGTTTTTCTGAAAACTATCAAAACTATCGATGGTGTGACTATCGATAGTTTGACACCTCTACTGATTAGACGTGCAAAAAAAAAAACCGATTGTGACATCGATACATCGATTTTTTTAATTTTTGGCACAACATCCTTCGCTACCACGGTGCAGCGAACACTTCCATTCTTGCTTCGCTACTTGTAAAAGTGACGGTGAGTAGATCACGCGCTCAAAGAAGGTAAATTTATAAGAAGGGACAACTCGTTCAGCTTGCTACACAGTTCAATGCGAGCGTGAGCGTGAGCTTTTTGTTTTGACCAATATCTTCGTTACTACTTACTTTTTGCATTAGTTTATACATCACAAAATAGAAAATTAAAATATCTTTCGAATATATAGAATAAAAACTAATTTAAAATGCATAATATGCCTTTTTTTAAGCCCATACTCAACTGTGTGCGTACGCAAAGCATTCGCATGCGATCGCCAAGTTTTGACAGTTAATGCAACCCTGCTCCGCTTCAGCTTTCCGAACAAGTCCGAAAAATATTCTGTAGAAAAGCGTTTGACATTTGTTATTGATTGATTTTCTCACGTCTTCTTTTCGTAATCTGCTGGAAAATAATTTTTGTTTACAAAATATCGAAAAAATACACAAGAAATGGTAACTTTAACAAAATACAATTGACTGCAAATGATTCATTGACAAATCTTTTCAGGCAACGACGGGTAG
>NW_016228667.1:0-1289 GCF_001687245.7 Rhagoletis zephyria | reverse complement strand
CAATCGCCGTTCGGAGTCGGCGTAAAACTGTAGGTCCCTCCGCTTTGTTCGACAACGTCAAGGCGCACGCCACAAATCGGAGGAGAAATTCGGCCAAACACTAACATACATATGTGTAAGCGCCATATTATTATTATTATTATTAAAGTACGCGGTTTAGTGTGTTGCGCTGAATCGTGGCTAGCGGTTCATATTCATTCGATGTATCCTATGACCGAGAAGCCCAAATGCTTCTTCTCAGGCAAGAAAATGTAAAGAAATTACTCCCTTTGCTTTAAAGTTTTGCTTCCATATACTTACAAAAAAAAGATCGCTGCGACGAGCAGATACCATCGGAGTACAAGGCTGCTGAAGTAATTGGCTTACACTTTACCAGCCAGCCTCGGCTTTTCCAAATATGGACTCTGCGAACTACGTACATACATAAGTACATTCGTTAAGAAACCAGTGAAAACAAGAGAGCACAAAGAAAATTTAAAAACATGTGTATCCACATATAAATAAATAAATAAATAAATAAATAAATATCTGTGTCGTTCGAGCCGAGATACGCGCTTTTCCATTTAAAGCAACATTTCACCGGGTTGCCAAACAATATTTAAACGTTTAACTAGCTATAGGTGTAGTTCAAGATGCCCTTTTATTAGAAGATTAATAAAAATATCTGAAAGGGAAACTGTTTATTTTTACATTCAAAGTCAAACCATCTTTACTTGAAAGGCACAGATATGTATGTATGTATACTGCATACATATTTTGTTCTAGTGAAACACTGGTAATCGATACAGTTATGAAATTTCTACACAACATAGAAGGAGAGGTAGCATACTTAGCTTAATTCTTAAATTTTTTGGATTATTTATGGCTCAAGTATTAAAGTAAATGAGCGATGAGTATTTAGCTGCTTGCTGCCAAAATGTAAAATAAAAACAATTCGACTTAAGTATGTTATGTAAAAGATTTATAACTATATATGTAGTAGAGGGCTGCATGAATTCATTCAAAACGGCTTATGAATTATTCATATACAAAACGAGTGAATGATTTTGGCTTAAAATTTTTTGAATTTAAGTGAATACTTGTTATGATATATGTGTCGACCCAACAATATTCAAACAAAGTGAAAATAAATTCAGTTGAAATAAGTGAAATTTTTTTTATGTGCATCCAAAAATATTTTTTCTATGTATATATGTATGTACGAATATATTGCTGTGCTCCCATTACAATGCGAACAAATTTGTTTGTAGAAAAAGAATATAACCGAAACGAGTTTGAATGATTTGAAT
>NW_016228666.1:0-1289 GCF_001687245.7 Rhagoletis zephyria | reverse complement strand
GAGCACTTAACCTACCTGGGAAGACGCGTACAATATTACCTATAGTTGTGCCTAAATATGTATGTATGAATGCATTTAGTTCACCCAGTGTGCCGCTACTACTTACAAAGATATGTATAAATTGCCACTGAGCAAAAAAGCATTAGTTTAGTAGCACGAGTGTAACATCGTACATGTAATAGAAGTAAAACTTTTTAAAAAGAGCACATGTGTGCGCCCCACACCCGGTAGAAATCTTAACAAAAATAAACTACGAGACTATCATACGAACATAGTTTTTTATTGTATCCATAGTTGGTGCCAAGTTGATAAGTTTTTATCATTTCTTATATTTTTATTTTTTAATTTTTTCGAATACAAAAAAATTCGAAAAATTATGTGTTTCAATGGACACATCGATTTGAATATATAATTTAGATTTAGATAATATTTTTAGCAATTTATTTGAGAAAAATAAAACATTTAGATTNTTTTTAATTTTTTCGAATACAAAAAAAAATCGAAAAATTATGTGTTTCAATGGACACATCGATTTGAATATATAATTTAGATTTAGATAACATTTTAACAATTTATTTGGGAAAAATAAAACATTTAGATTATTGTTTGTATTTTGGTCGATTTTATATTTGCTACCCCAAAATAATTGATATCAAATAAAACACCTCTTTGAAGTAAAAGTTTCGAGTGACGAAAGCTGAACTAGAAACACAAAATTTATGATATCAATTTCGTGGCGAAAATTTTACGCATTTTTTTACTGCCTTTGAAAATCTTTTTTTATTTATTCGGAACATTGCGTTTTCTGCTAGAAACACAAAATAAAAAACAGAACTTATGCAACGATTCGTATGAATAAAAAAGATTTTCCGTACGTTTCAAAGGCAGTCAAAAAATGCGTATAATTTTCGTCACGAAATTGAAATCATAAGTTTTGTGTTTCTAGTTCAGCTTTCCTCACTCGAAACTTTTACCTCAAAGAGGTGTTTTATTTGATATATATATACAACCATTCAAACATATGTACATACATGAAAACATTGCTGTCCATAAGTACATACATATGCCCATCAGTACATCAACGAAGCCCGTTTGCTTCATCATAAATACGTACATATATCCATACAAACATACAGTATCGGTCATATCTATAGCACGCCATTTCAAAGTGATATTGTGTGCCACTTATGTTTATTTATTTATTTTTAAGAATTTTCAATTAAAATNGTACATATATCCATACAAACATACAGTATCGGTCATATCTATAGCACGCCATTTCAAAGTGA
>NW_016228665.1:0-1289 GCF_001687245.7 Rhagoletis zephyria | reverse complement strand
GACATTTAATTATTTGACTATACTTAATTTATAAAGTTGAACAATTGAAGCTTAAATTTAAGTAAATATTTAAGTTGTACCGCAATTATTTCGAAAAAGCGTTGAGCACAAACCAAAATGAATGTAAACAAAATAGCTGGTTGAGGGTTGCACAGCACACTGCGCAAAGTGGCGCTACAAAATTGCCGCGCAAAGATTCCCCCTTTTGTGCAAATGGCTTTCCATACAAATTTTGACATTTCATTTGCGAGGGTTTAAAATTGCACAGTTTGCCCAGTTTGCGAGAGTTTTGCGCTTTTAAATGAGTACCCTTACTATGTCTGTATTCAAGCGCATTTTCCACTGCAAAAAATCTTAAATTTTATAATTTGTTTTTTTTTTTTCTAAAAATATTATGATCCTGTGTTAAAAATATATTGTGTATACAATTACATAATTTTTAGTTATGTTTGAGTGGAATAAAATAATATTAAAATGTTATTTTACAATTTATTTTAAATACGTGCGTTTTACCTGTAGCATTTTCTCAGTGAACATACACATCCGACAATGAAAGTCGAAGTAAAAAAGAAATAGGTCAAACAGTTTCTTCAATTTTAATCAAGGATCTTCAATCGTTCATCAAACCGACTGATGGAGCTTTTATTAATTTACTTATCCCCAGTTTCAGTAATAAAGTTTAAAATTTATCAGCCATTAAATTTAAAATGACGAATTATGTAATTTTAAATTTTAGCAGGCTGATAAATTTAAAATTGATTGGTCCAACCTCCTCCTCCAATTCTGAATATCTCTGCCGTAAAAAAACAAAGCTTAATATTCCTATATAATATTAATACCTTTGCATTCCAATATCGTCTGTGGAGTCAGAGAGAGTTTTAAGTTTGACGGGATTAACTATTAATAATAGCCGAACTAGGGAAAAGCTCTTTTGCAGAAAAATGTTTGTTCAAACAAATAAAAATTTACAGGGCATCGTATATTTAGCTTAGCAAAGCTAAATATTTGAATGACAATTTAATTTTTCTTATAAATTAAATATGGTCGATAGTATCGATATATCGATGATGTTCATCAATACTATCGGCAAATATCGATAGTCACTACTATCGATAGTTTTCCACCTCTAGCAACTAAACGCCAGCCAAACATCTTTAATAATTAAAAGCTCAGTTAGTCAACNACTTAGGTTGACGTACGTAGCAGCATATCAAATTTACTTTTGATAGAGAAAGAGAGCAGCAACGGCAACGTCACCGCCATGCGGTGGTGAGTTTTAGTTAACACGC
>NW_016228664.1:0-1289 GCF_001687245.7 Rhagoletis zephyria | reverse complement strand
TGCCATTTTGATAAAATTTGTGTCAACGACATTTGGTGCTTCGCGGTGCCGACTCTTGACGACAACGGCGGCGTATTATATTCTTTTTACACAAATTTGATTTGTGTTCTGGCCTGATGTTTGCTCTTTTTTTGCTTATTTATCACTTAGTTATCTGAGAAGAAATATTTATGTATTGAAGAATGTAGGTGAAGATTTATGTATGTACATGTGTATGCTTGAATCGTGTTTTAACTCACTTACTAACTTTAGGTAATATGTATGTGTGTATGTATGTAAGTATGTGTCTTCATTTGTATAATATATAGATAAAAAGAGTCAAGACAGCCAGTGAGCACTAACTATAATCGATTGAAACATACCTGTCTATCCCTTCATCCATTTACCACTCTGGTGAGATGACTTAACAAGATAGATTGGTAAATATTGAAAACCGTTAAGGACCGTTTTCTCAAGTAACCTGTAACTTTAAAGCTAACTTTATATTTAAACGTAGCATTAAGATTTATGATTGTGTCTAAAGTAAAACATTTTATTATCGGTTTTAAATTGAGTTACAACCAGGAAACGTGCATACGTCAAAACCTGATAATATAAATGTTTAACTTTAGACATAGCTTTATTTGTAATCCAACCTTTAAAAATAAAGTGAGCTTTTAAGTTAGAGGTTACTTCAGAAAACGGCCCTAAATCCTGAAAAATCCGCCTCGCATAACAGTGTTTTGAGATTGCTAACAACTGAAATATCACAAGTCTGCGAAATTTCGAAAGTGCTAAAAGTGCCTAGATAAGTCGAAATCTAATAATAATCATGCCCATCTCCAGGTATTTGCGAAAGCTGAAACTAATTTAATTAAACTGATATATTCATATTCATAAAGCATGTCGTTTGCCCTTAAATTTAACCTTCGAAACTGTGAACTGTTTACATTCGGTTTGCCAAGGAAAATTTATGCGTACTCATGTCATGAATAATATATAAATTGCGGCGCTTTTTTTATTACAGTTGCCGCTAAATTTAAATTCCTTTGCTAAACCAAAACAGTAATTTTTCATTCATACTCTGGTGAGCGGTCAAACGATTATTTATATAAGTACGAGGTATGTAGATATATCACGAGGCAGCTCAAAATACAAAAAAAAATACAAACATATGTACTTTTCCTCCTACGCCTTTTGCGTATACAATGGCCCAATAAGCCAAATCAAATAGCTAGGTTAAAGCGAATATTCTTATTATGGACTAGCCAATGCCCGCTTACTTCGCGGCGCCTAATAAGAGCTTTTGC
>NW_016228663.1:0-1289 GCF_001687245.7 Rhagoletis zephyria | reverse complement strand
TGTTGTTGTTGTTGTTGGAAACGACGTCAATTGAGGTGAGCACAAGCACTGTTGGGTAGTCCTTAATGGCGTCCTCGTACTTTGGTGGCGGCTCATCGTAGAGCAAGCCCTCATCGTACTTGCTTGATGTTTGACTGGCGCTCCGAAGAAGAGGCGGATGATTGCGAGATTCGGAGGCATTATTTGCTGATGCATTCACGCCGCCGCCGCTTCTCGCCTGAGCAGCACCTCCATTCGGTGGTCGAACAGGCCTGCCCCTCAACTGATCCACGCTGACGCTGAGTTCTGGTTGACGTCTAAAATTGTGACATATGATACCACATCCGCAAAAGATTCCGATGCACGCAATGAGTACGACTGCAGTGATGGGAAAGAGCGGTGTTGACTTAGGCTTCTTGATCTCTGCAGGCAGTAAAACAAATAGTCAGATAAAGGTGAGAGGATTGTAAATAAACATACAACTTACGTGGAATGCACTTTTTCTCCAGAACTTCGTAATAGAATCCTTTGCGGCATTCGCACAGGGGTTTGTATCGAGTACGGTCGCAGACTAGATTCTCATCAGTGGCTTTGCACACATTCTCATGCTCGCACTGACCACCGTATTGTTGGAACTCGGCGCACTTGTGGCGCCCAACTTGAACAAATCCCTTATTGCACTTGCATATGTTGTCGCTCATATCACAGTACGCATTCTTGATGGGCACAAAGAAGGTGTTGACGCAAATGCCCAAATTGCACGGTTCATCCAAGTGGGCCTCTGCAATATCTGCAGTAGAGGAAAACAATCAATCAATAAAGAGTATTGCACAAAAAATCTTAATTGAAACTGAATTTAATTGAAATATAATCGCTGAATAATGAAATTGCATAATAGAATTTGACGTTTGGCAAACTACCAACCTTGCATGAAGCATAGGAAAACTAGGCAAGTGCCAAGGATGTAGACTTTGCTGTTCATCTTGATTTGCTTTATTGCGCTTGGCTTGATTTGAGTCAATGAATTTGAGATAAGATGATTTTAGGTCTGAAACGAGGTGTTCATCCTTGAGATGGAGACCAGCAAGGTGAGAGCGCTGGTGCGTGGTGATCACGTTGAGCACAAGATCAAGGGTGTATTTTGATCAATGGTATCAATTAGGCAGCGATAACGGCGGAAGAAGTGCTGTGCAGTGTTTGAGAGTGTTGAAGAGGTCGTCCAGTGAAGGAGATGATCACAAAGAGTGAGAACACTCGACCGACTGAGTGGTTTGCCTTGGAGCAAACACAGGCAAACGCACCGTAGTGGA
>NW_016228662.1:0-1289 GCF_001687245.7 Rhagoletis zephyria | reverse complement strand
GTATTATATTGCTTTGAGCATATTAATTTCGTAATAGATCGTGAATTTACTATGCGAGTTTCATATAATACATAATTCAGCATAAGAGGAACTTAAAGTTTATAAATACATATAGTGAAAAACTTGCTAAGTATTTATATCTTTGGAAAGAAAATCATTTTAAAGACTTTTAAGCTTGTTAAACGCTTAGGGAGTAGCAAATATATGAACTGGCGGAATACTTTATAAGCAGACAATTTAAAACATTTTTGAACTTGTTCTGTTTCTGTTTCTTAAAACAGATGTTTAAGCACTTTCAAGCTTGTGAAACATCGAGTATTTAAGCGGACATCTGAAACGAAAAAAATCCCCTACTCTCAATGGTATTCCCCCAAAATAACTTTTATTTTGCTCCGAGCTCCGCTCCCGCTCCCAATAAACAGCTTTTTTATTCATTTATTTACTTACATATCGCCAAAAAAAGAACGTAGGCGACATATTTTTTGAAAATTTTAGATCTGATGGCGGTTTGTAGAGTTATTTATATGATCACCATGTATTTTGTCTTGTAAATAAAATTACAGATACAGGTCATTGTGCAATGAACAAAATTGTGAAGTAAAATAAAAAGAATGGAAATTTATTTGCCTTCAGTGGCAAAATTTATTAACTGAAAATTTTGCTTTAAGGTGCTAATGAATTTTTTACTTCCTTTTTGGTTGTTGTTGTTTCCGACAGGGTGGGTGTATGATGTATTATGGAACGAATTTCCGTCATCCCTTNTTTTTTCTCGTTCTTTTTACTTCTTTGCTCCCCTCCCGCCCCACCTAAAATCTTTTGCTCTTCAGTTACTTTACCCGCTCCGCTCCGAAGCTCTGCTATATAAGGCACCTCGTTATCATTTTTATTAAAAAAAAAACAGCAAATATAATTAATTATAATGAGAATAAGCACAGTCTTTTTAATAATAAGTAAAACTAATACTTCTGAGTACATATATTTCGTAAAGTATATCCATCGTATATCTGTAGATATTCAAAGCAATTTTGTGTGTTCGTTCACTGCAGAGGCACCTACCGATACCAGATATCGGTTTGAGTACTTCGAATTATTTGTGTAGCCTTGCATAACTTGTTGACACATTTATAGCTGCTGAGCCGTTTCGAGGCTTCCTTTCCGTCGTTTCGTTGGTACGAATATTCTGGTGCCCCAGCAGCCACTGTAAAACATCGTCGCGCCAGTGAGCTAAGAGCTTGCTATTAAACCCAATGTATCCGTATCAAACAAAGCTCAGTCTTTATTACTACCTG
>NW_016228661.1:1041-1294 GCF_001687245.7 Rhagoletis zephyria | reverse complement strand
CTGCCGTGCTTCTCTTCCATAGAGAAAACTCGTTCATTGATGATGTCACTGACAGACCTGCCATTGTGCTGAATGGTCAGCAGCTTCTGAGTGGTGAAAGTAAAAGAGCGTCCATCAATCCAGAAGTGAGAGTCTTTGGAGATTTTGAAGACTGCATTAGGGCAAGATTTTGGGTTCTCGCCTTTCACCTGGATCTCATGCCGGTAACAATAGACGTAGAAGTTGTTGTCGTCGTGATTAATTTGCAGGAGAG
>NW_016228661.1:803-1020 GCF_001687245.7 Rhagoletis zephyria | reverse complement strand
TCTCTGTGCGGTTCTCGTGTTGACTGCAGGGGATCCCTCCTTTCGGCACATAGAGCACAGATCGCTCATGCTCAGGTGGGTTGAGAATGTCCACCGAACAGTTGGAATTTCGATTCCAGAACACGAAAGGATTCCCGGTGAACTTTCCTTTGCACTGTTGTCCGCGGCTGTTTTTGGCAAAGTACTGAAAGGGAACAGCTCGGAGAACTTCGATGTC
>NW_016228661.1:239-792 GCF_001687245.7 Rhagoletis zephyria | reverse complement strand
CGTCATCAAGAATCGGGACGTCCATTTTCAGTGCCAAAATGTTTGGTTCTTGGAACTCGCAGGAGTGAAACTTGGAGTAGAAAAGTGAATCCTTCTGGAGGAGGGGGCTCTCGGGAAACAGCCGGGTGTACGCGAAATTCACTTTCCCTTCTTTCAGCCCGTCAAAGAGTTGATCGAATTGCACTTTCATGTCTTCGATGACTGTTTCAGCCAGAGTGAGAAGCCTGGCTGAATTGGCGGAGTCTTCGAGGTCTCCTCGCAGAATGTCCATCTCCGACCAGGTGGTATTTAGAGCATCTATCAGCCTGCGCTGATATTCTTGTGACAACTCCTGATGCTCGTGAATAAGTCGAATGTTGTCGGCCAGCTGGTGGTCAATCTGCATGATCATCTTTCGATTAGCCCCCTCCTGGAAGATGTTCTTCACACAGGCGATGCCATAACTGATGCAGAAAACTCCCAGTCCCCAGAAAATGGGCGCTTGGCGTTTCTTTCGTCTGCCGTTGGTGATGGGGCTGGTTTGAGCAGAGTATGCAGTCACCTCCTTGACCAC
>NW_016228661.1:0-229 GCF_001687245.7 Rhagoletis zephyria | reverse complement strand
AAACTCAAGACACGGTCTTCAAAATCGTCAAGGCAGGCGAGCTTGTCTCGGAGAACCTGGTGATAAGTGTGGTGGTCAGGTCGGTCAGCGAGTTTCCGGGCGTACTCCTGGAGGGGCACACAAGGGCTGTACAAAACTGCAAAGTGGGTCGTGGCGTCCTCCCCGTGAGCTGCCACATTGCTAGTTTGTTTCCAAATCAGCGGTGCGGTGTATTGAAACGAAGGTGATG
>NW_016228659.1:0-1289 GCF_001687245.7 Rhagoletis zephyria | reverse complement strand
AGGAAGCCACCGAGTTGAAAGCTTTCAGAAGTGGTATAAACTTGAATTTTATAGAAAATCAAGTACGTAAATTAAGAAACCCTGCTAAAAATATACATTGGGTATATAAGGATATTGCGTGGGCAATACCATTACATGCAGCAGGTCCTAGGGCATACAACCATTTGCTCCGTAAGGGTATACCGTTGCCCTCGGCGTCCACTTTGTCGAGATGTCTTCAGCGACTGAAGTTTCACGACGGCATTTAAAAATTCGTTTTAAACGAAATGCACGCGGCAAGCACAAATATGGAGTTGGTCGACAGAGTGTGCCTCATTGTCTTCGACGAGATAGCAGTTGCCCCATCATTTGAGCACGACACACTTACGGACACTGAGGAAGCCTGCAAGATATGTGCCAATGGCTATAGCAAGAGGACTCAAGCAATCTTGGAAACAACCCGTGTTTTACGCTTTCGACTGTAAAATGACAAAAAGCATTCTGAAGGCCTGATTTCCCAGTTAGAAAATGCGGGCTATCCCGTCGTTGGCATCGTATCCGATATGGGAAGTGCCAACCGAGCTCTTTGGAGGGAATTAGAGGTGTCCACGGGTAATTATAGAATTAAGAGCAGTTAAATTTGCATTACTATAAGCAATTAAGTGCTTTCATTAATTGTAATAATTAACAGTTATTTTTTTACTCTTATTTATACAGAAAGACATGGTTTTCGAGTCCAAGCGGTGACGGTGGCATTGTCTTTGCAGACGCGCCTCACCTTTTAAAATTACTGCGAAACCATTTCCTGGACAGCGGGTATGTTTTCCAGAACAAACAAATATGCGCAGAAACGATAGACCAAGTTATGAGATGTACGTCAATGTCCGATTTGTCCATCACCCATAAATTGAAGGAGCAGCACCTCACTGACCGGCGCGAGGGTCGACAAAAAGTGAGGCTTACGGCACAACTGCTATCGCATAGCACTGCTAGTGCAATCAGACGTTGCTATGCAATGGGTTCGCAGCTGACAAATCCTCTCGAGACAGCAGACTTTATTGAAGTCATCGACAACTGGTTCGACCTTCTCAACAGCAAGCTGAGAACTCCGCAGTGCAATCCGGCAAGGAAACCATATGGGCTGGACTTGGTGCCGCAAAACGCCATTTTAGAGTCCATGAATTGGTTAGCATTGAATGCGAGGGCGCGGTTTCACTACACTCTNCATTTTAGAGTCCATAAATTTGTTAGCATTGAATGAGGATTGAGGCTGATCGACTTCGTCGGGGCCCGAAACATGGTAGTATGCA
>NW_016228658.1:0-1289 GCF_001687245.7 Rhagoletis zephyria | reverse complement strand
ATAACTCTTGCCAACACGTGCTCCTTTGAGCTCGGAAGGATATTGAAAAACAGAGCCCTCTCACGCTCTAAAATTCTCTAATCTTGCCCGCCCTTTTATATGGCGCAGAAACCGGGACGATGTTTAGGAAAGATGAGGGCTTTCGAGAGAACTATTCGGCGCAAGATCTATAGCCCTAGACGACGCTTCGCTGAAAAGATCCTCCGACTCCGACCCATAGGTGGACAATACGCCAAATCTTGATCGACACACACCATCTATTACTTTGTTTATACCGACACATAAAGCGTTTTGACCCAGTTCGCTGTGATTCAAAACGGATGCATGAACTAAGTTTCAAAACGCGCTGAAATTGAAGAGTGTATTGACTTGAATTTGTTTTCAAATCGGTTTTTAAACGACTTCCAAAAAAGGAGGAGGTTAACAGTTCGTCGANAACGGAAATGGTGCAGCGGAAATTATTGGGGCTGAAACAAGTGCTTCTTGAGTGTATGGTATTAATTTAACAAAAACTTGCTAATAAAAGGTTATAGAATAACACTTACAAAAAGACCAATACAAGAATGAAAGTAAAGGTGACTACGTACATAGATAAAGAAAAGGATAGAGGCAAAGGTAAAAATAAAAATATAAAACAAAGATGCGTAAAGATAAAGACAAAAAGGAAGACCAAGGTAAATTTAAACACTTTACTCATATATATAAGGGCAAAGGTGAAGGGGAATATGTAGATGAAGAAAATGATGAACATAAAAGTAAAAACAAAGATTAGGATGAGGATACCGATAAAAGTAAAGTCGAAGATAGGGGAAGAAAGATTTAAATAACGGTAACTAAAGAGGAAAAGATATAGAGAGAGACACACAGACTCAATCTGGGAACTATTTGGCGATTTTAGATAATTTCGGGCTTCTCGAGACTTATCGACAAAATAATCGATATTTTTATCGGTTCTGTTATCGATTTTTTTTAACGATTTTGTTATCGAAATTTTTATCGATATTATATATTTATTATTAATAATTGATTTTGTTATCGATAATTTTATCGATTTCGTGATCGATATTTTTAACTATTTTGTTAGCGAAATTTTTTTTTATCGATTTTATTATCGATGTTTATCGATTTTATTATTCATATCTCTCGATTTTGTTATCGATATTTATCGATTTCGTTATCGATATTTTTATCGATTTTCTAATCGATTTTGCTACCAATGGTATTACCGAAGTTGCTATTGAAATTTTTATCGAATTTGTCATCGGTTTTGTTATCGATATTTTGTTGGA
>NW_016228657.1:0-1289 GCF_001687245.7 Rhagoletis zephyria | reverse complement strand
TCGGCCCTCTTGGAAATAGTTTGCTATTGCGGTTTTAATTTTTTACTATCTTTGATTGTAGTTGAAATACTTACTCGAATTTTAATTTTTTCTAAATAAGGAATTTTTGAATCCTTGGTTTTGTGGGGAATTTCTTTCAAATTTTTTTTTTATTTTCTTTATCTTCATTCCTTATATTTGTGTACCCAAGAAATTTTGAAGTCTTTTTCTTCGGTTCTTATTACATTTGCTTATTTTCGATCGGGATTCTGATGTCTGTTTAATTTTACCCGAGCTTCTAAATTTTTGCTAGGTTTTTAGCATTCTGTAGTTTTCCGATTGCATTTAATGTTTTTATTGAAATTTTATTTAAATTTGATTTGAAATGTAGTACTGATTTTTTTTTAATTCTTTTATACTATATATAAATATTTAGTTTTATTTAGCTCATTCTGAGGGTTTGGGCGTTTTTTCTTTTGGTTTTTTGAATAATTTCTTCGTTTCAATTTCTATTTCCAATCAATGAATTTTTACTGAATTGTATAACTTTTTATTTTATTTTTATTATAGTTTGATTTTTTTTTTCTCGGTATTTCTTTTGTTCTGATTTTTTTTTTTGGTCTTACGAGTTAGTTTTGAATTCACAAGTTTCAAGTAATTCATTTTGTGAAGTGGTCTGTGTAAAAGACGTGTGTGCCGAGCTGCTGAACCAGTTTATGACAGCCGAGTCGGACTATGAGATTATCAGANGCCGAGCTGCTGAACCAGTTTATGACAGCCGAGTCGGACTATGAGATTATCAGAGAAATCATGGAGAGGAAACAACTGCCCCAAGAAAGCTTCGAAGATTTTTATAGCTATGTACATAATTTAACTTTTCGTCTCAGGAAGAGGATCCCTGAACAGGAGCTGGTCAGCATAATTAGAAGCAACCTCAAACCATACCTGTGAAATTTAACCTTCGCTTCCCGAAGCCACGAACCCCGAAGCAGCTCAAGCGGTTCCTGGGGATGACAGGGTGGTGCCGGAGATTTATACAAGACTACGCGACGATTGCAGCCCCGCTGCGCGACTGCCTCAAGAAAGACAGAATAAACAAATTTGCAATGACGGACGAAGCCAGAAGGACGTTTAATCATTTGAAAGAGAGCCTGATTTCAGCACTAGTATTGACCCACCCCGACTTCAACAGACACTTTTACATTCAATGTGACACTTCAACGGACAGAGTGGGTTTTATGTCAGCTAGACGATGACGGTGACGAGCGGCCAATAGCATACATCTCGGCCAAGCTTAACAAAGCGCAGCG
>NW_016228656.1:0-1289 GCF_001687245.7 Rhagoletis zephyria | reverse complement strand
TTTTTTTTTTTGTTTTTATGTATTATTCTAGAGGTAACCATAAATTTTGGTGTTAAAAAGTATTGGAAATATACCAGTTTACCTAATATTGTGCGGCTGTTTTAGTGGCGACGATCAGTCTTGACGTGCCGTTGAAGAAGAGCGGATTAAGCAACTCTAAAAGTTCTTGCTTTAATTCACAATTCTGCGAAATAAATCCTAATAAAGTAATGTGTACATTGGAACGTTTTTCTAGATTTAGTATACTTACATTTTGCACAGCACATTTAATGTAATGAGCTAACGTATAAAATCTTAAATTTGTGTTACGATATATGTGTGGTAGAATTTGGCGCGAAAGCTGGTGGACGATGGTGGATTTCTGTTTGATATAAAGTTACTAGTTACTTGTTCTGTGCTTAAAGTAATTGGGAAAGTAAAAGCGGAAACATTAAAAAAACTTAATAAAATTTAACTCTGCAATTGCTTGCTCTGCCGTAAGACATTATTTCTGTTTAGATGCATAGGGTTGTGAAGGTGTCACATCACTGGTTAATTTCCATCTAGGTGAACTGCGTGGAAAGTGGATATATCACGAGAAATTTGTTGATTGACATTTCTGAAAAAAATCTTCCCGAACAAATATTTTTTATTGGATGGTATGCTATCGGAGTCCCCAATATAATTTAAACTTTTGCGTATAAAGATTTTTAACACCTTTATAAATATATATCATCATAAGTTTTCGCAAACAAATCACCAAAAATTGTTAACTCTCACAAAGTAAAACAACTCGCCATAAAAAAATAGTTTCAATATAGTTCTTGAAAAACCACCTATATTTGAAATATGTTTTTTTCTATATAGAGAATTAAACAAGGATTATAATGGTGTAATTTTAAATCCCTAATATACTGGTCTTCACTATGTAAATCAACTTCAAAAAGTTAAACTGTTTGTAGCTAAGTTAGCATTAGGACAATTACGACCCTCTTATATGTAGAAATATTAAGCCCGTTTTTTAGCTTTTAAAAAATATAGTATGTACGTAGAAAAACGACTTTCGAATTTTTTATTTTCTCATGTTTTGAATATGATATACATACATATTTAAAAAAATATAACACACTGAAATACTAACGCCTTGGAGTTAAGCAAAACATTTGCGTGCAGTGAATTGAGTTTTTTTCAACTTTGTTAAAAAAAATATAAAAACAAAATCATTTTTAAGAAGTAGTTCTTTAAGCCTCTTAAGAATTTAGTAATCTTTCTATTAAAGAAAGGTATTGCCAATACGTAAAACATTGTAG
>NW_016228655.1:0-1289 GCF_001687245.7 Rhagoletis zephyria | reverse complement strand
ACCGCTGCACCAATTTCTTCCAAACTTGGCACAATTGGTGGCCTTGATATAACCTACTAAATGGTCGAACATTTTTAAAATCGGACAATAACCACGCCCACATCACATATAACGGTAATTTAGAGAAATACGAAATCTTCGATAAATCGGTAAATATTGAAGNCGTTTATACTAAAATTTTGTAAAATGGGCGTGGCACCGCCCACTTATGATCATATATATATATCTCGGTAACCGTTCTACCAATTTGTACCAAACTCGGTGTGGTTATTGTACTTGCCACATAGAAGCAAAACGCTGAAAATTGTTGAAATCGGACTAAAATTACGGCCGCTTTTCATATAACGGTAAATTTCAGATATGCTTGAAACTTCAATATTTCGAAATTTAAGGACGCTATTTTATTGTATTTTATGTTCGGCTCCGCCCGAACTTAGACTTTCTTACTTGTTCTATCTAGATCCCTGCCTCTACCCCTGTTCGTTCTAATTACATTTATGTTGTTCTGTTTTCCGTTATCTTCTTTATCACACAAATCAATGAAAATTCGATGAAAAATGTCGATAGCGAAATCGATAATACTATTTGGTAGAAAAATGTATTAGAGACTCGATAAAAATATCGACAAAATATCGATAACAAAATCGATAAAAATATTGATACAAATATCTATAAAAATATCCATAACACAATCGATAAAAATATCGATAACAAAATCAATAGAAATATCCATAACAAAATCGACAAATATCGATAACAAAATCGATAAATACCGTTAACAAAATCGATAAATATCGATAACAAAATCGACAACAAGATCGATAACAAAATCGATAGCTATCGATAACAAAATCGATAAATACCGATAAATAAATCAATAACAAAATCGATAAATGTCCATAACAAAATCGATAAATATCGATAACAGAATCGATAAATATTGATAAAAATATCCATAATCAAATCGATAAATATCGACAGCAAAATCGATAACAAAATTCATAAATATCGAAAACAAAATCGATAAATATCAATAACAAAATCGATAACAAAATCAATAACAAGATCGATAAAAGTTATCGCTATCAAAATAGTTAAAAATATCGATTAAAATACCGATAATATCGGTAGTAAAATTGATTACAATATCGCTAAAAATTCCGATAATAAAATCGCTAACAAAACCGAAAAAAGTATCGATTATTTTATCGATAAATCTCGAGAATCCCGAAAATCTCTAAAATCCCAAAAGAGTTCCCAGATTGAGTCTCTGTGTCTCTCTCTATATC
>NW_016228654.1:0-1289 GCF_001687245.7 Rhagoletis zephyria | reverse complement strand
GGGGCTTGGCCTTCTCGAGATTCTTACGCTACATAGCTGCAGTATTTCCGAGCTGCCAGCGCGGATTTTTGAGCCACTGCCAGCACTAAAGCGGCTGCGCCTAACCTCAAACCAAGTGCGTGAGCTTCCTACTGCGCTTTTCGTGGCCCAAAAACGCCTACAGGTGTTGGACCTGAGTCGCAATGAGCTCGAATCGCTGCCACCTGGCTTATTTCACCCGTCCACAAAGCTAGTGAGCTTGGCTTTGTCACACAATCGTTTGCTGCAGCTCAGCGCGCATACACTTCCTACACTACATGCGCTGGTAGAACTTAATTTGGATAACAATGGCTTGCGCGCAATCGCCCCCGGCAGTCTGGCGCAAGCGCAGCGACTGGAGATACTTATGCTCTATAACAATCAGCTAAATTGGACAAGCGCTGAGGCGTGTGATGTGCTCGCGGGTCTGCGCAGCCTCAACACGCTTCAACTGCAGAACAACTCGCTACATACCTTATGCACACAGCTGAGCGCGCCCAACCACACCACCAGCCGTCTGCGTTTGCTTGATGTACGATACAATAGCATAGCGCGCTTGCCCGCGCAGCTAATCCGCACGCTAAACGACAGCACGTCGCTGAAAGACTTGTATCTCTCGCATAATCCATGGAAGTGTGACTGCAGCGCCGCGNTGGTGATCTATGGCGACTTGGAGAACGCGGAGTTGCTGGATCAAGAGCTGCGTGCGTATCTGAAAATGAATACGTACTTGAAGTGGGGCGAGCCGTGGTTTTGGGAGAAGCTGCGCTATGCTATGCCGCATTCGCGCGTCCGCTGGGAGGGCGACGATTGCGGCGGGAGGATGCGTTCTGATGAGATTCCACTGCATGCGGCTATGCTGAGGGCATGAACAATGGGCGTGCTTTGTGCGGAGGTGTTTGCATTCGATTATTGTTTTATTTTTGTAAGAAGAATTGCATAATAAATGTTTATTTTCATTATGAATATTAAATAGTAAGTGATTACACTTGTAGATTAGAAATCGACATTAAATATGTTTTTAATGATTTATACTTTCTTTGAATATTTTTCGAAAAGCGACTACTTATCATTTAGTGAAACCAGAGTTGCCACATGTCTGATCTTAAGCGTAGAAAAATGTGAATCCACATATAGTCGACACGCATTTTTAAAAATATGAATTAAAAATTAAAAAAAATTAAAAAAGTTTTATAATAGTTTAACAATAGAGTTGCCGCTTGTATTTATTATACCCGAGCGCACTTGTGCACAAGGGTATTATAACTTTG
>NW_016228653.1:0-1289 GCF_001687245.7 Rhagoletis zephyria | reverse complement strand
TAGAAGTTTTTTCATTTGGCTCGACAGAATAGTTCGATTCAAAATAATTCGCAAACATATCAGCAGTCATATCATCATCACTAGAAATAACATCATCTAATTTCAAAGTTGAGGGAAACCCATTTATTTTACGTTTTGATTTAACAAAATGATAAAATGACTTGGGATTAGAAACGATGTTCATGCGAGTTTTATTAATGTAATTCCTGTAACATTTTCTGTTTAAGGCATTGTATTTATGGCGAAGGATGGAGTACGCGGCGTAGTGAGAAGACAGGCCTGATTTTTTATAAAGTTTAAATGATTTAGTTTTCTGATTTTTTAAATGCTTTAGCTCTGAGTTAAACCACAACAAGTTACGAGGTCCGGTATTTTCTTTAACAAGAGGAATAAGTTTACTGAATATATTATTCAAGATTTTACTAAAGTGTAAGGCACTGTTCTCAACATCCCCATCGTACTCAGGCCAGATTATTTCAGATGTAGATATTTTAAGCTTGTCGTAGTTAGCGTATTTGAAAAACTATCGCCGACCTTTCGGCTTTCTAGTTTCAGGACAATAACATGAATCGTAGGATGGTGCCAAGGACAACTCAAGTGGTGGGTGATACGGGTCTATAGGTATAACTAAAGCATCGCCTCTTATTATAGTGCATTTAGCAGTATCATCAATAAACGCTAAATCAAGACATTTACCTAAGTTGTTGATAACTGAATTAATCTGAAATAGACCAAGATCGGAAAGTTCGTTAAGAAATTGATTAAGTACATCCCGAGAAGAATTTGGCACCAGAATTCCATCCACCGAATCCCAGGAAACACACGCTAGATTGAAATCACCCAACACAACAATCGAATCGGAGGGCTTGACCATGGCAAATAAAGAAAGCAATAATTAAGAACTAGAATTCCAGTTACTATCGAAATTCGACAGTTTTTCTAGTTTTAGAAGCCTTGTAGAGGTTTTCTAACTTAACACGTAGCGATACATATACGGTACAAATTNTTTGGAGGACTTCGGCAGGACTTGGAATTGACCCGATACATTCAAGTTTATCGATAAATTTCGATGATTTGATACATATCGATAGTTCGATGAATTTCAAGAACACTAAAATTCGATAACTCGACCAATTTCGATAACTGTGAAATTCGGTGGCTCGATAAATTTCGATAACTCAAAAATGTAAAAACTTGTGATACCTTTATAAATTTTTACTTTTGACATCTCTGTTAAGGAGATTAAATTCGATAAGCTTATATAACCTTGAAATTTCGATAAATCGATA
>NW_016228652.1:0-1289 GCF_001687245.7 Rhagoletis zephyria | reverse complement strand
TACTTATTGAATGAAATGCGGCAAATACAATTGCGCTGGACTCTAGTTTATACACATACTTATATATATGTATGTATGTTTTTGCAAGTATGCATACATTCTCTTGTGTACTTCCGCTCTATGTTGTACGCTGTTGACGTTGCAATATCTGCTGCTAAACTAAGCACAACGACATCAATAAATCATCCAATAATGCGGTGCCAATGCCTCGGCCCATACCCCAACCAGTGCTTTCCGCAACACCCCTCCATGGTTTTATATTTTTTAGGTTGTGCTGCCGACAACTTGCTAGTTCATGGTGCATTGATAAATGGTGCATATGTGCATAGAAACTTACATTACATATCTATTTTGTCTCATAACCAATATACATACATACGTACATATGTATACACATACATCTGCTTTTGCTGAAGGTTATATTTTTAGCCTTTTTTCTGTCTAGATCCCTATCTGTACCCCTGTTCTTTCAAATTACATTTATGTTATCTTCATTTTTATCTTTATACTATATCGATAATAGTATCGATAACAGAATCGATGACAAATTCGATAAAAATTGCGATCCACTAGAAAACCGATAAAAGTATCGATAAGGAAATCTATAAAAATATCGATTAAAAAAATCTATAAAAATATCGATTAAAAAAATATCGACATAAATCGAAAACGTATATTAAATGGTCACCTCTTACAATTTGCTAGTTGCTTAGTGCAAAATGTTGCTAAGCACATTTTTAGAAATTTTACATGAGAATAAAAGAATTTCTCATTGCCATTTCTTTAAGTATTTTGCAAAACTCCATACGAATCGGAAGGATAAGATACTAACTATATTCGTTTTTTTTTAGCTAACTGATTTTTTTTTTGCTTCTTTGGAACTTCGAAAATTGTCTTTTTTTGAATATGAATGGCTAAAAATAAAACATACATGTTAATACTTTTATAAACGATAATTTTAAATTTTTCTTGATTCTTATATCAAACTCATATGTTTTTGAAAAAAGCGACTTGGTAACTTTTTACACTAAGCAGGCGATATTTATGAAAAAACGTTTCTCCGGCCCGTTTTTATTATTCGCCGACAATATTTGACTATTACACATAACTACATAGATGTTGAATGTAAAAATATCACATCCTTCAGAACGGTGGAAGGCCATTTTGATTTTGGACTTACCCTAAGTTGGGCGTTATGGGCTTCTATGGAGGGATCTATATTCGGAAATTATCACGCTACAAAGGACACATTAACGAAATTGGTGAAATTATTGGTATTGGCACAGACC
>NW_016228651.1:0-1289 GCF_001687245.7 Rhagoletis zephyria | reverse complement strand
TAAAGAATTCAACTGCTCAATTTAGACCCATTTTGAGCATTGCTCTTTATTAGTTAATAAATGAAAGTTTAAAAATACAAGATTTAAAAGTGTAATAAAAATATTATTCATCTGGTTTCATTTTCTTCAAAAGAGATAAATGGTTTTTAGCGTTTTGCTTTTTAGCTTGACTCTCAGGTGGTTTGCGTAGAGGAACATCTTCTCGATCTTGGTCATCCTTGCCCTTGTGCAATCCAGATAGGAGGAATTGAGTCGTGGGTCTTTGCTTGATCGCTTGCAGTTTCTGAAAAGTAATTTTTGTTAACTTAAATACTATGAAAATGTAAACACATACTATCATGCGGAAAAAAGAGTTGCTATGAAACGAAAAATAAGTTTTTGAATTGTCATCATCACTAACAGATTGAGATTTAGCCAAAAAATCAGAAGAGTCTTGTGACTGTCCGCTCACACTTAAAAGATTGTTTTGAGCAATAAAGTAGGTTTTTGGTTTTGGGCAACACCATTGAGAACTTCTTGACAACGGCAAAAAATTAGAGGCTTGTTCAGCAAGGTTGGATAGAGAGAGTTTGAGGTTTCAGTTCTTGTGTTTGCTTCAACATTGCAAATGCGTTTCCGAATTCGGTCAACATTGCTTTGAGATCTAAAAAACTGTTGTTAAAGAAAGGAAAACAAGTGTTTGGATTACCGAAAAACTGATCCATGTTTATAAAAGTGAGATGTTCTTCAGACGAGGAAAGGTTCTTCAGGTCAAGAGGAGTTTGGCGATGAGGCGACACAAGTTGAAACACGTTGCTTGAGCGTCACTCAAGTGATGATGTGAGCAGCAGAAAATGTTTTGTTTTGTGTGAAAAACTGTTCATATACATCGTGCTAAGATACCAAATGTATTTGGGAAAAAATGTGTTCAGAAATATAAANATTTTGTATACAAATCAAAGTCTGGAATACCGTCACATAAAATATTATTAGCATCCAAATTCATATGTTCCTTAATTCTTGCATTGAATCTGCTCGAATATCCATAACAAAACGACGCGACCATAAAATCAAAAATTGTAACAAACCGCAAAGGGAGAAAAAATGCATAAACGTTATGAAAAGATTCTTTACCCAAATGCTTATCATGACTAGTAGAGTAAGTTAAGTCACGCAATTTAACGATCTGAGTATTTAAAAATGATTCGTCGTAGACCATAAGTGCAAACGAACTGTGCAATGCTTCAATACACAATATCTCTGTTATAGAATCTGTTCGAGTTGGTAAAGTATTTGATATTATCAATTCA
>NW_016228650.1:0-1289 GCF_001687245.7 Rhagoletis zephyria | reverse complement strand
CTGGTAGGCGAACTGGCGTCGCCGTCGCGCGGCTTCACGGTTGACTGTGAGGTGGCGGCGCTCCACCTTTGAACAGCCAAGCCTTGTATGGTCGCCCATTTACAAGTCGAGAGCTATTCTCTAGTATCTGTGCGTTTACGACCACAGCTCCGTGNGCCAAGCCTTGTATGGTCGCCCATTTACAAGTCGAGAGCTATTCTCTAGTATCTGTGCGTTTACGACCACAGCTCCGTGCTGACTGACTTGTGTGTTGCCAAGTCACATTTCTTATAGCTGGTGCTCTTCGTGTTGCTGAGTCGTATGGCTACATGTTGCTTTGCTATGGTGACGGTGTCACCAGGGAGTGTTGATACGGTCTCTTATGTTAGCTGGCCGTGTTGATGACGCTACTTTAGTTGTTGTTGTTGCTGTTGTAGTCGTTGTTGCTGGTGTAGGGGGGCGGCGTTCGTGCGGATATTTAGTACTCACAGCATATTTTCTCTCATAAATGTTTTTGGTGTCTATAAATGTGGAAATTTCTTTTCGATTTCAGATAGGAATGATAGAAGTTAGCCGTTACGTAAAAAGATAAGGTCCAGTTTTTATTTACTTTAAACTTCGAAAATAATTGTTTGCGCTGAATTTATAAGCGCTAGGTTATCTGCATAAAACTTGTTTATCTCGATTCAAAAAGTGCTTTTTCAAAGTTGCTGAATTGTGCTAGTTGCTTTTGAGCTTAATAAAATATATATTTTTTATATTTATAAGCCTGAACGCAAACTGCGCTGGCAAACGTTTGGGGCCAAAAAACCTGACCATTCTGTATCACGGACTGTGCTGAATATATGCTGAATAACACTTACATTTATTTTGGTAAAACACGAAACACAAAAATTTGCCAACTTTCAACATGCACACTTTTATTTAATTCTAGCATGAAATCTTTAAACTTCATTGAGCGCTGAATAAGGTGACATCATAACTGATTATCCCAAAAAAAGCTTGAATTGTTTAACTAGCCTAAAAAAATCAGAATTAAGAGCATTTAGCCAAAAACTTTCGTATATTGCAGTACGTATCATGCTGACGTTATAAGCTCATGTAGATTTGACAGCACCCAAAACATTCAAACTTGCAAGGAGCACATTTTTAACAGTCCTAGCTCGTAAATTTAAATTAAAAATGCGCTAAATTGCGCTATTTTCCTCGTACTGTATTGATTTGTCTAAATTTGCTGTTAAAACGCCTAAATTGTTTTCTAGCTCCTGCTAAATTGTGCTGAATTGCGCTGAATTGTAAAAATTTGTTAT
>NW_016228649.1:0-1289 GCF_001687245.7 Rhagoletis zephyria | reverse complement strand
TCAGCATAGAAGGATTGCCGAACAACCACACACTTAGAAGTAAAAATTCCTTGCACACTGAATGGACTGATCAAAAAGGCTGTCTCAATATGATAGTTAAAGAGCAAAATGGATTTTGCATTGACCTTTAGTTGCATTAATTTCTTTTTCTACATATATTTCTATGAAAAATTCTATACACTTGGAAGCCCTAGAAGGTTGGGCTGGGTTGAAGCATCTGCCTTCATCCAACGTAGGAGAGGGAGGTACACTTAGGCTCAGCGGGCTCGTTGCGATGCCAATTAAGAGCTCGAATTCGAACCCGCCCGTTCACCTAGAAGTAGAACCAGTTAGTTAGGTTCGTGAATTCCTGCTTTACTGGCGATGAAATGAGCGTTTCCTAGCCCACGAATGGGCAGCGCAGTAACATAGGTAGTTTTCCACGGGCTCTTCCGACCATCTTTCATTTGTCTTCTCGACCACATATGTCTTGAGCCATGTCTTGCAAGTAGGTAGCGGGCTGCCCGCCGCGTAAGAGTTGACGTCAAACAGGGTGATTTCCTTCCTCGCAAGCTCGTCCGCTGAAAAATTACCTTGAATGTCGCTGTGCCACCCATACACTGTGAGTAGTAGACTTTGAAGCTAGATCATTAAGGACTATCCTACATTCTATCGCAGTTATTGATGACGATCAGAGCAATCTACTAACTTGATAGCTGCTTGGCTAACGGAGTATATAGTTACTGAAGACAAGCTAAGAGAAGATTCGATAAGCCAAAGTGCTTCCTCTTTTATAGCCACGAGTTTGTATTAGAAGTCTCTGCATTTGTTTGGTAGCCTAAAGCAGAGGTCTAATAAGAGGTCCTTCGAGTGTAACACACTGTCTACTCTGAGATATAGTTTAGAGTCATTCATGTAGATGGCTGTGGAGTTATCTTGGGGAATCAAGTCCGAAAAGTTCTCCCAGTACTTCTTCGAAGGTGTAAAAGTAGAGAACTTGTTCTCGAGCTCTAGCGGTGGTGTTGTGTAATATAAGGACCTAAACGTATTGGATTAGTTGGTTGGAATCCTGGTGTGACCGAATCTGGTGTCTTTCCGTTTGATAGTGCATTTTTTCTTACTGCAGTGCAGCTCGCCTGTAGCTTCCCAAAAAGTCTACTGGCAGAAAGTTTAGGAGTGATTCTATGGCTTTGGTGGGTATGGATGGTAGCGCACCTGTGATTAGCATGCATACCGCCCTTTGAAATCTGGGTAAGTTTATAATTAGTGAGCGAATTATCCAGTGATGTCCACAAGAATGTGATGCCAAA
>NW_016228648.1:0-1289 GCF_001687245.7 Rhagoletis zephyria | reverse complement strand
ATACCATTTCATGCTCATGAAAGGTATAAAAATAAGGTCGCATTTTTAATGCCACCACCCCCTAGGATTCTTTTATACCGAAAAAATATAATCTATTTTTTGAATTTGAAATAAATAAAAAATTTAGGGAGTGCTCAAGGCTCAAAAGCTTTTCGTAGAAATGGTGTAGAATTCTTGAAAATCAGTATTTATCGATCGGAAAATTTTGCTTATCTTCAGGAAATTCCCAGTAATAATACCCAGTTGTTTTTTTAACCATTTTTTCATGTTAACTATATTTATAGGTCCTCCAAAACCCCCAGAAAATGCAATTGGGGACCAAAGTTCTTCAATTTAAAAGACGGTGAAATAAACAATTGGATATTAATACTGAAAGTTTCCTGAAGCGAACCACAGTTTTCCCATCGAAAAATATTGATTTTCAAGAACTCTATACCATTTCTACGTAAAGTTGTTGGTTGCAACAACAACTGTGCACAAAAATGGAAATTTCTAAATAACGATTGTGGCCGTAACTTTCCCCGACAGGAAAAAACTGCGACAACGAACGACTTAAACCCAGGAAGGATAGCCGCATTTGTTCGGTGTCGGGCAGGAGTTTACGGCAAACAACTCAGACGGCTCCTTTTTACCAGCATTGGGCAAGGCAACTCTGTCTTTGAGGTCGAGGTAACCAAAAGACACATCTTCGTACACTCGGACAGCAGAGCGGGCTTCACACCTTTTAAGCGCAAGAGGTCACCTCAAAGGCTAATGTGGGACTGCCTTCTGCTTTCAATATTTATCCCCTCCAGGAACCGGGTATACCTCATATTTGTACCGGGACAGAGTGAGGTCATTGGCAATGACGTGACAGATATTCTCGTCAGGAAAGGGGATTTATAGGCCCAGGACCCTTTAATGGTCTACCATAGAGCTTCGTTAGGCGAAAGTACTGCACACGGAAGCTAACATACAGGCCAAGTCCTTCATTTTGGATATATCAACAAGGTATTCGAGGAGCTATTTCACCTCAGCAGACATGAAATAAGAATTGTTACAGACCTTATTACTGGCCACTGTAGGGCAGTGGAACACTTGTCAAACATAGGAGTTGTTAACTCTGACCAGTGTAGGTTGAGCAACGAAGAACAGGAAACACCAGAGCACCTTATGTGTTACTGTGAAGCCTTCACCAGAACCAGACTTCGCTTCCTAGCATCACCGTACCTAGCAACACATAACCTAAATGGCATTCAGACAGAGTACCTCGCGAAGTTTCTTAGAAATACGTGGATCAAAGAATACCT
>NW_016228647.1:0-1289 GCF_001687245.7 Rhagoletis zephyria | reverse complement strand
TTTGTATTTTCTATCAGGATACATTTTTGTCGACGGCCGACTTTTTAGCTTTTGAAGAGTTAAGGTGCCTTCTACTATTAAATTAATAAAAATTAAATGAAATTAGAAATTAAGGTTTGAAAGTTGCATTTACAGAGGCGAAATTTGAAGTAGAAATTTGAATATTTGCAATTACTGAATAAGCGTTTGGGTGTTTATTTAACCGATGTATTGCGTTTATCGCAGGGCTTCAGAGTGGAGCGGATCAAAGGATTTTAGTTGGAGCGGAGCCGGAGCAAAGAGTTAAAAAAAATTAATTTGCTCCTTAGCTCCTTAAAGAAAAATTTTCAATATTTTGTTTTGAAATATTTTTTTTTGTCGTTGTTTCACAAAAATGTATAAAAATTTCAGTTAATAAATTTGATCAAATTATAATTTTTTTGCCACTGAAAACAACCGTGTTAAAAAAAATTAACATTATACTTAATTAACTTGGCAATTCTTAATTTTCTTTCGAATGCAGAAGAGTTCTGAATGCATTTCTGCATCAAACAAAAAATTTAAAAAATGCGCCCACCTTTTTTATGGCGGTTAGGGCTCATATGTAAATAAGTAAAAATTAAAATAAAATTTGTATATAGAGCGGGAGTGGAGCAAGAGCGGAGCCCGGAGCGAAATAAAATACCGGAGCGGAGCGGCGAAAAAACCTTGGCTGCGAAGCCGAAAAGCTTTAAGAAACGTTAGCCGTCATCGATTCGCCATTTCGCTGCTTGCTATGAGTTCCGGTCGCTTAGGGAAAAATTTTCCATATGCAAGCAACAACAAAGATAGCTAGCGAGTTTGGTTGTACCGCATTGAGTTCGTTTGTTTCTCCACTCGCTAACTGTTGGCTTTTGAACCAGTGTTGCACATATTTGCAAATATATTTTGCAGTTTATTTAGAAAAGATCGTTTTTTCTCGCTACCTATGTATGTACAATAAGTAAAAAATGTTATATTTTAGAGACTTCCGCAGTCAAGACATGCTTTACTTTCATAATACATATGCATGTACGTATGTAAGTATAAACATGCTTGCTTCCGTCTAATTAAAATCATGAGCTACTCAAAAGTTTCGAAAACTTGTCTGAAGGACCACTCTCTTACTTAATTTTGCCACAAACTAATCCTTGGCAATTTCTTTTCGTTAACAACTTTAAGCACAAAAATATGCACATACCGTACGAATATGTAGTACAATGTATGTTTACACTTGTACTAGGTACTATGTGAACTTACAGCAAGCGTTCTTTCTTTGCTACGCTTCCAGT
>NW_016228646.1:0-1289 GCF_001687245.7 Rhagoletis zephyria | reverse complement strand
TAAAATAGTGGTTTTTCTTAAAGCAAATACAAAATTATATATACACATATACACACATAATTAACTAAAGTCAAAGCTAGGCACATACGAACATATTTGAAACACTTAGCCGCACGGAGAGCAGCAGTTGAAAGTATTCCACAAAAAAAAAAAAAAGAAGCGCATAGAAATATTAGAAGTGTGTTAAGCAGTAGAATTCAGAATTTGTAAGCAGAATTTCATTAGTTATTGCGCCAAAGTTATAAAAAATTTAGAAACCAAAGCAGCTAGATAAAAGATAGCTTTTACATGCAGTAAAATTTGCGTTTGCCCAGTAGAACGAAATGCAGAAAAAAAGACACAGTTCAGAACTCGAAAAAAAACAAAAAACAAAAACGTACAATGAAAATAAACTAAAGTTTGAGAAGAAAATTACAAAGTTTAAAAAGCACGAGAAAACGTGCGAATATTACAATCCTTGCTTATGTGCAGTGCTGTTTTTTTGTTTTTTTTTTTGTTAAGGATTGAGTTTACACACGCGCACACACACACGCATAGCTACTTAGATTTGTAAGTCACTCTCTAGGTTACTTGGCACCTAAGTTGACGTACTTATATGCATATACTTATGTGTATGTTTGTCTCCTGTTTCTGTATATTTATGTAAGTACATAAGTGTGGTATAAACGTGTAAATTGCTCGTTTTGCTTTGCGGCATAGTGAAGCTGCAACCAACAACAAAAAAAAAACGGCAACTTATTATTCTGTATGTACCCTGTACAGTCCATTATGTGTATGATGTCTGTATTAGATCTATATATGTATGTATGTATANTGACCTCCAGTAGTACCCGTATGAGACTAGTTGGGACCAATTAATGCCCAATTGTACCCGATTGAGGTAATCTCGGAATACTCTCTTTAGAGATTAGTCGCACAATTTTTTGTAGGGTACTTATATGTGTGTACATACATGTACATATGTATGTATGTGTCTCTGAAATGTTTCAAACAAGCGAAGTTTAATAAAATTTTATTGCGTCCAATTAAGAGAGAGAAAAAAAACACGAATTAATGAAAATGTTTATATTCACGTCACACACAAACAAACAAACAAAAAAACACACACACACACGAATGCAATAAATATCAACAGCCAACAGATTTTCGTCCAAAACTTTAAACTAATTTGTATGTTTGTTCGTGCGTAAATTCATATGTCTGTATGTAATCGTGTGGCCATTGTTTTAGCGTTGCAGGATTGTATTGTACTAGCAAAATTTTTTTTTGTAGCTAAACCATCTGTCTAG
>NW_016228645.1:421-1289 GCF_001687245.7 Rhagoletis zephyria | reverse complement strand
AATACAGTCAGTGGACGAAATTCATTATTTTATTTTATATTTTAGTATACAAATTTCGGCCCCTCGGCAACACTGAATTTTACGAGGGCGTTTTCGCAACGAATTTGCCTCGCAATTTTACGAGAGGCTCGTAAATAGTAGAGCTCCATACAAATTCGCTGGTTTGAAACGCAAAAATTTATATGCAACAAAATAAATGAGTCGATCAGACACACTTTCAAACTGCGTTCATGCCGATGTAAAGCTGAAGGTACATACTTTTATTTGGTGCGGCATTGCGTAGATCCGTTTGTGCGCTGACGACGTTAAAAAATTTGCTGTTACACACCTTGCGTTTTGCCGCTCACTGTTTTGTAAACAAAAAACAACTGTTAAGCATATCCAAAAATTTAATTTGAAATGTCAACGCATGAACGCAACAGAAAAGTAGCAAGTAGGTTTACTTTCGAAGGCAGCTGCGTTAACGCATTCACGTGTTAAATGTTATTTGACATTGACAGCGTGACGCATTTGCCGGCGAACGCATGTAGTGTACCTTCGCTTTAACCCTTTTAATACGTTTGTCAATTCTTGATATTAGTCAACATTCAAAAATAATGATTAAAGCTCAACCAGTCACAAAAAAATTATCTTAGCTGTTAATTTTATGGTAAAGCTTAGCATAAATGTAATTTATAGAACTGTTTAAATATTTTACTTCATACAGAGTTGCATGGAACAACCGTGTGGACGAACTCCCTATTTAAATGCATGCTTAATACGATTCAACAACTCTGAACTCGCATACAAAATGCGATTTATGGTACCACGGTTCAAAGTTGCATATCCATTTAACAATGGCCCGTAGTCATAGTCAAAATAAAGTCGA
>NW_016228645.1:0-410 GCF_001687245.7 Rhagoletis zephyria | reverse complement strand
AAAAAGCTGCAACTAACTTTAAAGTCGACTTTATTTTGACTATGACTACGGGCCATTGTGTTTACATGTGCGTGTCGATAAGAAACGTGTTTTAATTGCTTTACATTGTACAAATATAATATCTATAAAAATAATTAATAAAGAAAATGTGAGAAAAGGCGTTGTTTACTATAAATTGAGAACGGTCAAAAACGGCAAAGGCAAACACCAACTTTGTTCGCTACATCGTGATAAACGAGTATATTAAACAATTTATTTGCATACACTTTCAGTATTTTGGAACTACCAGAAAATCATTAAAATTTAAGTTAGGAATAAATAGGATGTCGTCCCCATAACAAAAAAAAAAAAACGAATTGAAATTTCGAATAGGAATATCTGTCGGTGACAGCGATCAGCAGTTTGTTGAA
>NW_016228644.1:0-1289 GCF_001687245.7 Rhagoletis zephyria | reverse complement strand
AAGGAGGCTGAAGAGGGCGAACAGGAGGATGGCGGTGGCAGTGACTATGTTCGCAAGCTAATGCTTCAGCTGGAGCCAGAGGCGGAGTGCTCGCTGCGCCTGCAGAAGGCCATTCTGGGAAGCAGTGGAAAGGCTGCTGATGCTGCTGCCTCCAATGTGCCCATTGAACTGAACGCCGCCAAATTCACCATGCGTCGCCTGTACGCTCTGGAGAAGGAGCTGAAAGTCTGCGCCCAGCTGTCGTACGCCGGCAGCTACCACCTGCTGGAGAAGTACGTCGCCCTGCTCAAACTGTACCAGGACGCTGGGCTGGCTGAACGTGGCCTGCACCTGATGAAGGCGATGGGCCGCTCTCTGCAGGACATCTGTCCCTCGCTGACGGATGCCTCGCTTGGCAAAGTGGTCGCCCTGCTCGACTACGCCAACTTCTTCTTTGAGAGCTTTGCCCTCGCCTACAAGGACGACATTCCCCGTCTGATGGGCGGAGAGGAGGACACTGATGACGCTGATGAAAGCGAAGATGGGGAGGATGGACAGTCGGAGGGCAGCAGCAAGAACAAGGGCGNAACTTCTTCTTTGAGAGCTTTGCCCTCGCCTACAAGGACGACATTCCCCGTCTGATGGGCGGAGAGGAGGACACTGATGACGCTGATGAAAGCGAAGATGGGGAGGATGGACAGTCGGAGGGCAGCAGCAAGAACAAGGGCGAAAGTCTCTTCTGGAGCACCTTTCAGCGCTTCAACAGCAAGCTGGAGTCCATTCTACAGTACGACATTGAGCACCGCGGCGACTTTTGTCCGCTGTACCACAAGCAACTGCACCAGCAACAGCAAGAGCAGGAGCAGGACCTGGACGTGAACATGGACGCGGCGGTCCCCACTGCTGATCTGCAGAATGAGCTGTACTTTCTGCAGCTGTACCGCGAAAGCAAACGCCGAGCGGCCTTCATCGAGGAGGCCATTGCCACCGCCGATTAGCTGAATTTGCATCCTCAGCAAGGCTAACTTCATTCTAGTAGACATTTTGCAATTTTTGAGCAAATCTACTATGCATAAATTAAAATTTTTGAATTTAGCATTGTTGAATAGTGATTGTCAACACTGTATAAAAGCAATGCACCAGTTTGCGAGAGCAGTTGTCAGTTTAAAAGTTCTACACGGCCCGCTAGCATGCCAGCCAAAAAGAAGAGACAACACCGGAAGAGAAACGTGGCAACTGAAGCAACAGAAGACGATGTCGAAGAAGAGGAGGAGGCGGAAGTGGAGGAGGTAGAGGACGGTGCCTTAGAA
>NW_016228643.1:0-1289 GCF_001687245.7 Rhagoletis zephyria | reverse complement strand
TTGCGAAAATATACTTACTGCTACAAATAATATAAACCACATAAATCAACAAACTATAATAATATAGAAATTCTCAAATTCTCAACGCGATTTTTTATCCGGTTGAAACGGAAGTGCAAATTAAATAGGCTACATAACTTCATACACAATTTTTTAGAAGTTCTGAATAAAAAGTTGAATTTTTTTGAAATTTTGTGAACTTTAAATAAAGTGTGAAGCTTTGGTTTATATTACACTTATGTAGAATGAACTATATTTTCGTAAATAATAAATGTATTTAAAAAATGTTCATGAAAATAATTGTGAATATTGCATAAGAACAAGGTGTACACTTTCATTTGTCGCCGAGTGTATATGCATATGTATATATATATATATATATATGCATTATTAAGTACCTGTTTATGTGCAATAGCATTTTCTTTTCTCGAAAAAAAGGCTGCACTTATTCTGCCTTGTGTTAGGGCTGTCACATTTTCATGTTCTTTTCTCAGCCCTTTCACATGGCGTCGTGTTCTTTTCTCAGCAGGTTGCACTCTGATCCGGCGAAAGTGCTGCCTTTTCTGCCCTCAAATAAACGTGAGGGTGAGAGTTGCATGGTTGATTTTTAATTTAATAATGTAAAAATTCAATTATTTTCCCTATCAGAAATAAGTGTTTTGCTTTAAAATTGTTAAAGACTTACAGGCCAAGTGAATAATTCAGCTTTATTAAGTTCTATACATAAATTGTGNATAGTACATTTTCTGTTTCATTCTCATATAAAGAAAGCAACATTTTCTCAGGTTTCAAAGCACTGCAAGGTAAGAGTGCCCATATAAAAGGGCAGAAATTTTTTTGAGAAAAGAAAACGCTATAAGCTTTTTAGTAGATATAGTATAGTAATTTTAAAATTAATAAAAACTTGTAGCCACGAAAACTTGCTGCAATTTATCTTAGTACTACTTTTGTATTTTTACAATTTATTTATTTAAATTTTTTTAAGGAATTGTACGTAATTCAATCCGAAAAAAAGGCAGAATATTTAATGTAGCATTCGATCGTTTCAATTTTCCCAAAAAATTGAACTCGCTGCAGTTAATTTAATTCAGTCTACGATGTTGGATAAACATATATATATATTTTTTTTTTTCCATTTAGTTACTACAAATATTTCTTTCAGACACACAGCGTTTCTGGGTCAGTTTGAGCCAAAGTAATTCTCAAACTCTAATGAAGCGTTTACTGTGCTTGGCAGTGAATTTTAGGATTTGAAATTTGAGAAATCGCCGGTCCAACCTCAAACGAGA
>NW_016228642.1:0-1289 GCF_001687245.7 Rhagoletis zephyria | reverse complement strand
TTGGCTGGTGCTGGCACACTGCTAATGGAGATGGGAATGGTAAACATTGAGAGAGAGAAATGCGTCACTGGGATCAGTAATTAAAAGCTGGTGACATTTCGATTGATTGAGATCCGAGTTTGGACTTCAATTCACGGGGCCACTGATAAGGGCAACTCTGTAATTTTAAAAAAGGGGAACAGGGGAAAAGGAAGTTATAAATTGCGTGTAAATTGCAACAATTGCGTTTAGCAGCTCGGCGGTATTTACAAAAACGGGAAAAAGAAGGCATTTGCGTAGAAAAGAAAAAAAACATTTGGAAGACACAACAGAACAAATCGTAAAAGCTATACCTGAAGGGTAGTAAATGGACTCTATCCTCCGAAAAGCGAAGCTCATGAAATTCAAAGAAAGTTCGAGTTGAACTGCTCCTCCTCTTGAAATTTGCCCCCATTGCCTCCTTCCAGTTCCTCATCCTCTTTGACGGCGCCAAAGTCGTAGGTGAAGAGGGCGTCATCTTCGTCGTCATCGTCTTCATCATCCTCATCAAACTTTTCCTCTCCCTGATCTCCTTCCACCGAGTTATCATCAGNGGTAGTAAATGGACTCTATCCTCCGAAAAGCGAAGCTCATGAAATTCAAAGAAAGTTCGAGTTGAACTGCTCCTCCTCTTGAAATTTGCCCCCATTGCCTCCTTCCAGTTCCTCATCCTCTTTGACGGCGCCAAAGTCGTAGGTGAAGAGGGCGTCATCTTCGTCGTCATCGTCTTCATCATCCTCATCAAACTTTTCCTCTCCCTGATCTCCTTCCACCGAGTTATCATCAGCATTCTTCTTCTTCTTCTTCTTGCCCTCAGTCACGCCCACCACTAACTTTCCTTCCTCCTCCTCCTCCTCCTCGACCGTCTGCGGCCTGCTCTCCTCCTCCTCCTCAAAGACGCCGACCACGCCGTCCTGGACGGTGTAGAGCGAGGGCGCAAAGACAATGTCGCGGCGAATGAGCCGCGAGGCGCGCTCCAGCTTCTCCTCAAACTCCTTCGACTCGAGGTTCTTCGCCGCCAGGCGAATGTTCTTCAGCAGCTCGTCCACCCGTTGGATGCACCGCACCATGATGCCCTCCTGCAGCTCGGTGTGCTTCATCATCTCCAGGAAGCTCTGAAAGAGGGGGAAAATTAGAAAAGCTAGTTAGAAAAACTGTTCCTATTTTTTTATTTTAGGTGCTCCACTTACCTCTCCCTTAGCCCACTCGTAGACGGCGCGAATCGACTCAAAGTTGAGCGTCTCAATAAAGTGCGTCGTACTCTGCTCCAC
>NW_016228640.1:0-1289 GCF_001687245.7 Rhagoletis zephyria | reverse complement strand
GGGGCGAGACTAGCCATTTTGTTCATTTAGGCGGACAATTTGGCAGTTTGGTATTTTGGCAGTTTGAAAGCATAAATTGGTATAATGCTCAAGCTCCTACACAAAGCGAATGCAAGTGCTTGGGCCTAACTTGGGCTGAACGAATGTTTGAATATATGTATGTGCACATGTATGTGCTTGTGGATATATTTGTACCTGTGTGGATAATCATATAGAATGTACGTGCAGAATTAGTTGGCTGCTGTTCGTACGGAAATTGTATTTGTAGCGACATTATAGAGCCAGACGTCCTAAGCAGCCTACACTGAGTCGTATTGTAAGGCAATTTGTGAAACAAGCAATTGCTTATTCGGTGAATTTACCCCCTGTTTGTATACGAATATTTGTGTAAGCAAACATATATCGAGAATTTGCTAAGTTATTTGCCAAGTTATTTGCTATCATGAATACCGTGGGGCCGAATTTAATGCATAAATTATTATGTATTTTAGTTGAATTGAATGAATTTGATTACCATCATCGTTGCTGGAGTTTTATTGTTTGTATATTTTGGCTCTTTTATTGCTTTCTTCCCTTTTTCAGGTAACTGGTTCTTACGTAAGTAATAACATTTTAAGCAGTTATAGTCTTATCAGAGTTTTTTTTCACGAATACCACCTAATAAAATAATAATTTAATTTATATGCAGCACGTGCGAAATCAATTTAGTACAAANTTACATTTAAGTACTTTAAGGAAATCGCGATTGAAGTTTGACACTCAATTTCTTTAAACGCGACGAAAGATTTCCTCCAAAGTCTCAAAAAATGTTGCCAGCTCAAGAGTTTCCTAAAATATTTACTTTTCATTTTTTATTTTTAGTTAGTTTTGCGTTTATGAGGATTTTTTTTAGTGTAATATTGTTGTATGTTATATTTGGGAAATATTTCGAAGGAATTTTTTATGACGTATAATAAAAATTTTCAATAAATTAACGGGAAAATTTGGCCCAATAACTCGGAAGCTAAAGGAGATATCCATTTATTCTAAATCTTGATTAGTTTAATATAACTGCATGTATACGAATTTTTTTTTCATTCGGGCGACGATATGAAAATGATAAGTTCGTTTGTTCGGCGGACAAAAATTAGAGAAAAACTTGACCGAATGAATTCCGATTTAAATTATAAACTTCGGATGGTTTAAAACATAAAATATAACAAGTTGCGCCCTGCTTGAAAAATTTTGAAATACGAAAAACATTTTTGAATAGGGTTGCCAGATGATACAAAAATTTAACTCAATACAAA
>NW_016228639.1:0-1289 GCF_001687245.7 Rhagoletis zephyria | reverse complement strand
GGTATCAATTATAATTTTTAATTAATTTAATGCATCGCACTCATAATTAAATTTTACACTAAACCGGCAACTCCAAGTGGGGCTTTGCATATTTTAAATTACTTTAATCTCATTTTTGAAAACAGATCGTGGACCTCAGATCTTGGACAAGCAAGCCAAATCACAAGTATTAGAAAGCATTCTAGCGGCGCACATAAGGACAAAAAGGCTAATTACGACGACAACNAGTCCACAATGTAACACACAAATTTTGACTTTTAACGCAGCAGCTTTAGCAGAAGCGCAAAGTTGGGTTTTCTATCGTGCGTCGAATTAAATAATTTTTTGTTTGAAGCGATGATAAAATAGTTTGGCTTGTCATTTTATTCTTAATAACAACTAATAGTTTTGTCAACATGGAAAATGAGGTGTGAGTTATGTACTCTATTTTGCGATTTTTTTAATAACATGGTTTTTGTAAAATGGATGTAATACCTATTTTATAAATTGGCTTTTTTTATTGAAACAATTTTGAAATTTTTTTATTAGTTAGAGTTATGAAAAAATTTCCAACGAGTGCAGCAATTTTTCTACAACAGTTCTAAAATCCAACAAATTGCTAATGTAAAAATATCACGAACTCGTTCCCCCCTTTTTCCTCCATATGTATTTGACAGATTTCAATGAAATTTAGTATCCAGGGGGCTTTGTTGTCAATGATTTCGAAATTGATATCAAATTTTCAAAATTCGTAGATTGTTATAAAGCTTGGTATCCAGAGAAATTCTTCGCCATTGGTTTCGATATCAATTTCGAAAATCAAAATTATAATTTGTTATGAAACTCGATATTCAGAGATCCTCGTTATCTTTGATTACGAAACTGAAATTAAATTTTCAAAATTCAAAATGACATTTTGATTTTTGAAAATTGAGTATCAATATCGAAATCAGTGACGACGAAAATCTTTGGACACCAAGCTTCATAACAATATAGAAATTTTTTAAGAAATCACCCGCCGTATTGGATCCATAATTGTGAATTTTAGAAATTTAATTTAATATTCGAAATCAGTGATGATGAAAATTCCTAAGTACCAAACTTCATTGAAATCTGGCAAATACATATGGAGTAAATATTTTTGTCCTCCTATATTGTCGATTTGTCCCTATGGGCGGCGTAGAGGTTCCTGTTTTGTAATGAAAGCAGCTTTCATCGCCTGAATGATAAACATTTTAATCGGCTGTCGCTTAACTGCGAGGAAACTGCAACTTTCTGATCCACGTCTATTGTTACCCTATATGTAGTTA
>NW_016228638.1:0-1289 GCF_001687245.7 Rhagoletis zephyria | reverse complement strand
TTGGGAGGTCGACGTTCGTACTTGTTACAATGGCAAATTTCGCATGATTTTGTGTAATCTTTGATTAATTTGGCCATTTGAGGAAAATACAATTTTTCCAATATTTGTTCTTTATTTTCTCTCCCGTTCCGATGAGCTCTTTTGTGTTCTTTTTTAATGATAAGGAACTTCTCTTCATCGGTAGCAACATCGCTCACTACCCTCTGGGTGATTCTAATTCTAAATCTCGAAAAGAATTCTTTAAAGATTTCCTGCAACAAGGGTATTTTAATTCCATTAACTAAATTTGGGTTTAGGTAATTTTTTAATATGGTTTTTATATTCTCCTTGCTAAGCCTTCTTTTTGACACGTAGTGCCTTTGATAATTGGGGTGTGGTTCTTCATGATGTTCTCGTTCTTGTCCTTCGGAAATGATTATCTGAGACTTAAATACATTAATAGGAGCTTCGCAATGAGGAATCAAATCTGTGTTGTCCTCTTCTGCGCTATGCTGGGAATTGTCATCTGTTGACGTTAAAACGTTAACTTCAGTTGGTAATCGCGATAGAGCATCGGCTACCGTGTTAGTTTTTCCAGGTTTGTATATTAACTTATAGTTGTATTCTTCTATCCTTGCCTTCCATCGTTTTAGTTTAGCATTGTTATTGCTGTTGCTTAAAGCGAAGGTGAGGGGTTGGTGATCGGTTAATATTTTTATTTCCTTTGCACCGTAAAGGTAGGTCCTAAGCTTGTCGAGTGCCCATATAATAGCGAGCATCTCCTTCTCAATAGTTGAATAATTTTCCTCGGTTTTGTTAAGCGATCTGGAGACGTAAGTAATTGGCTTATCTTTGCCAATTTCGCCCTGAGAGAGGACAGCTCCAATAGCTACATTGGAAGCATCTGTTGTCAGGATGAAGGCTTTGGAGAAGTCCGGAAATGTAAGGATCTCCGAAGACATAAGTAACTCTTTTAAGTCATTAAAAGATTTCATGGCTTCTTTGTTTGGTGAAATGCTAACCCTTTTAGATTGATTTGCTTTTGTTTGGGCGTGAATACCTCTTGTTAGGTTTGTGAGAGGCTTAGCAAACTTTCGCAAAATCCCTTATAAATCTTCTGTAATAGGAAGCTAGTCCTAGGAAGCTTTTTAGTTCCTTCAAGTTTTTGGGTGGCAATATCCTTTTTATAGAGGAAATTTTTTCAGGGTCGGGTAGGATTCCATCCTGTGTGACAACGTGCCCCAAAAATTCTACATGTGTGCTGAGGAATTTCGATTTTTCGCAGTTGACTTTTAGTCCTGATTTTTGAA
>NW_016228637.1:0-1289 GCF_001687245.7 Rhagoletis zephyria | reverse complement strand
TTGGCGCCCAGCGCGCAACAGAACGTGACTTCGTTAAATTTCTTAACGAGTGTTCCGCAGACATTGTCGAAAAATATGCCTCTCAAGGCATCAACTGGCAATATATACCACCCAGCGCCCCCACATGGGCGGTTTGTGGGAATCTGCAGTGAAAAGCTTTAAAATCCATCTAAAGAAAACCGCTGCAACCCACAAGTTTACCTTTGAAGAATTCACGACGCTTCTGGTGTGAATTGAAGCAGTCCTCAACTCGAGGCCTCTGTCCGCACTTTCCCAAGACCCAGCTGATATGACAGCACTTACTCCGGGTCACTTCCTTCGAGGTGCACCGCTATTGGCCATTCCCGAGCCTAATGCGGAAGACCTCTCTCTACTAAATCGGCGGGAGAAAGTCAAAGCACTTCACCACCAATTCAGTCGCCGCTGGAAAGAAGATTACCTCAAAGATCTTCAGAAGAGATACAAGTGGAAAACTCCACAACGCGATCCTCAGCCAGGCGACATCGCCGTGATCAAAGAAGATTCGCTCCCCCTCACCGAAAGGCGATTGGGACGAATCGAAAACGTTCGCCACGGCCCTGATAACCATATACGTGTCGTGGAAGTCCGTACACAAAATGGAGTTATCACGCGGCCACTTGTCAAACTGTGCTTCCTTCCCAAAGCACAATAAATAATTCTATACATCTTTTCTTTTTGTATATTAAGGGTCTTAACTTCCCGTTTAAATATTGTACCCAAGTACTCCTCGTTTCTCTGCCTTTACTTCTACTTCCAGATTGAAGACACCATGGCATCGCGGAAGGCATGCCCCCTGGCTCCAACGGCAGAGACGGAGAACTGCCTCCAATGTCGGCTCTGCCACAAGTACCACGCGCTCAGGACGTGCCCGGCCTTTAAGGCCATGAAGCCACCGCAGCGATTGGCAGTATCCCGGCGCAAGGGTATTATGTCAACTGCCTTACGCTCACCCACACAACCGGCGAGTGCGATTCACCAGGCAGCTGCAAGGTTTGCGGCTTAGCGCACCATACGCTGCTGCATGTGGCAGNCGCTCACCCACACAACCGGCGAGTGCGATTCACCAGGCAGCTGCAAGGTTTGCGGCTTAGCGCACCATACGCTGCTGCATGTGGCAGCTAACAGGCCCGCGCGCACTGGCCAACGGAAGCAGAAGGCCAACCGGCCCGCAGCGGCCACAAAGGCCCCAACGAGCGTAAAGCGGCGCGCACCCCGAAGAGGAAGGCACAGAAGAATGCGCACAACCGCGGAAGGCAGGCGCCGCAACC
>NW_016228636.1:0-1289 GCF_001687245.7 Rhagoletis zephyria | reverse complement strand
CCTTAAAACCTTATCGATCTTTTAACAGAGGAAATCAGTTTTCTTTTTCTTCATCAGCATCAGCATCAGCATCAGCACAGCCATTCCAATCAGCTGATGTCACCGCCTGTCAACATCAAAAGTCATCAATGGACAGTAGCCAAAAGTTACATGTTACCCTCAGAAGTGAGAGGAATTTTAGCGTGAATGAAAGCCAAGTTGAAGAAGCTGTCAAACCACTTGAAAAAACGGAAGCAACAACTTTGCCTGAGGCAACAACAGCGACCACTACTGCTAACCAGTCAGTGCAATCATCTTTCACTGGTAAACAAGTTGAAGAAGGTGAAAAAGAAAAAGAAGAGGAGATGCAGTCCTTTATTGCACCAAAAACAAGCCATGAATCATTACCATCCAGACCGCCGTCTTACAGGTTAAACGATTTCTTCAACTTTTCTCAGCCCTCAAAAGAGTGGCACCAGCAGCAGCAGTTGTTTTCAACGGCGGCAGTGTACAACAGCTTATCACAACAGCCACCACCAAATTCATCATCTTCAAATTCTTCTTCCTCATCACCACCGCCTTCACCTCCGCCACCTTATGTAATAACCACGACCACTTTTACACAAACTTCAATCTCATCATCAACATCAACTCCTCTTAAACCAGCAACTAGATCAACCAGCCGGTTACACCACTTTATCAAGTACCTTCTTTCGGGTTCAAATTTATACCAAAAAAAGAAAAAAGTTGGGAAGAAAAAAGCAAGCAAAAAATTACCCAAAACTGCTGCTCTCAGTTTAGAAGAGGACTACCAGGTGACTGACCGATTAGAGAAGGTCATGAAGAGGGTAACACTAGCCGCCACTTTCCTTATCTTCTGCGCCGTCCTGGTGCTCATTGCCCGGCGGTGCATTGCCTTCAACGCCGATGATGCTGGTAAATTNAACACTAGCCGCCACTTTCCTTATCTTCTGCGCCGTCCTGGTGCTCATTGCCCGGCGGTGCATTGCCTTCAACGCCGATGATGCTGGTAAATTATTGCTAAAAACAATAAAAAATGATTAAATTTTAACTCCTAAAACATCTAAACAGACAGCAAACGAAACCTTTATCAGCAGCAAATTGTCGCCCCCTCCTCTGGTCGACTTGACCTGTCACAGTTTGACCACCTGAGAGGTCAGGTGAAAGTGAATCGACCTCGACCTTCAGCAGAGAGTCTTCAGGAGGCGGTTTCAAGGAGGAAGTCATTTTCAAATTCATTAAGTTCTAGTGACCAAAGCAGACGTGACCTGCTGATTGCCGGCCTTGAC
>NW_016228635.1:0-1289 GCF_001687245.7 Rhagoletis zephyria | reverse complement strand
TCATGTAGACTCATTTTTCCATCTTTAGCCATTGGTGTAGATCCAGATGCCATAGTTTACGATAGCAGGCCGCCTTGCCAATCTTCCCTAGTTGCATGGCGATCTTAAGACTTAAATCAAATAATGAGTTCTGGTAATTAGTTTTTACTTCTAAGGTTCGTTTTCACAAGCGACAAGTTAACTCTCAATCGGAAGTTAACTACAAATTTTTGGTACAAAAGGTGAAAGTTTACTGGCTAACGTTAGTTAACCCTTCACTGTGAAAAGAACTGGACTAACCCCCAAAAAGGCGGGCAGATGAACAAATATTTTACTATGTCCCATTTTTTATCTGAGGCGTACGCACCCACAGATTAGATGGGAGTTGGAACTCAGAATAAGAAACGCTTAACCAAAATAGTTAATACACAATTTGATGTCAAATCCTTTTCGTTATTACCTTAAGCCATGCGAGCACTTCAGCAAGTAATGCTGAATCATAGCCCCAAAAATTAAGCCAGTACTTGACTTCAAAAAACTCTTCTGTATTCTAACTCCTTTCCTTAGCCGTATTTAAGAAAAGTCGCCTAACTTCGATAATTTTTATGCGATTGTTATAAATGAGCTATTAGTAAATTTAGATATAGATTTAATTTTGGATAGTACTACATATTTTGAAATTTTGGAAATTATCGATTGTCAAAATTTTAAAAATTAAGACAAATAGGAGTTTTTTTATTGTACACGATAAAAACTCCCAACAAGACAAGTCCGACAATAGATTATTATAAACCATTTCAAAGGCNGACTTAAACCCACAGGTCGCGACCTCTAAATGACCTTTAAAAATCTATAAAATCATGCAATAATATTTCTCATAAAAAACAAAACAAGGGGTAGGGTCTTGAAGTTTCCAAAAAAAAAACCTTTTGATGGGCACCCTATTTTATGTTTTTTTTTATTTTTCTATTATTATTCATACATATTCTCATTATACATTGCTACTCTTATTTTAATTTTTAGAAAAGTTAAATTTTTTAAATTATTTTTACAAAAGTCTAAAATAAGTATTTTTTCTAATATCAAAATACAATTCTTTAGCTTAAAAGGTCACAAGATACACACCAAAGGTTTATGCCGAACCTGGCGCTGATAAATGACTGCATCACTACTTTTATAAAAGCGAAGCGGTCCAGGGTGTGAGAGGGCAGCTGGCTGTGCATCCATCAAACGGCAGGTGTACTAATTTGCACACCTGCGTGGTATCGCGCTCACTCTATACACGGCTCGATGAACGACGAGCACGGAGT
>NW_016228634.1:0-1289 GCF_001687245.7 Rhagoletis zephyria | reverse complement strand
GAAAGGCTGGATCGATATACATTTACGTAAATGCGCAAGTATCATTCGAATGGGAACCATTTTCTCCTAGATTTCTAGATCCCATTGAACTATTGTAACTTAGTCTTTAATTTTCAGTAAGGTAAAATTTATGTGAAAATTANTGCATAAAATGATAGCCGTTTTCGTTGTTCGGAATAAACTCAAAAAATACTGAATAGAGTTCCGTCAGATTGTCGGAGGTTATTTTACATACATATATGGTCCAATTACATGCTACTATAAAACTCGATAGGTGGTGCTGGAGTAGAGTTATTTATAAAAGTCGTATTTATTAAGCGAGTTCGTTCAAATTTTAAATTTGAGCCATGTACCTGTATGATGGAAAATTCTTTTGATAAAAATTTACCCGATTCGTGCCGCTGGAGTTAAGGTTGAAATTCATAGCACGTATTCATTTTATGGTAAGCAATGGTTCTGCTTTGGCCCTATGTTTCAGTTATACGTATTTAGTTTTCAGATGTCTAAATGAAGGATGGGGTTATGTATTTCTGACGCCCTCATGCACGATCATGCGGTCTTACATTTACCCAGAAACAGTTCATAAATGTTACCACGAATTGTAAAAGTGGTGAATTAACAAGGAAAGATTACCGTAGGTATATCAATTGCTTCATTTGAAAGATACCTAAGAGATCTCTCGACTCATTTAGCAATGTACCGGAAAACTTTTCATCCTGTGGGACAGCGAGGATTCTTGGCCCTCCTATAAAGAAAACGCACTTCTGTGCTCTTGAGTTTCCCTATAAGAACTTTTATTGGCATACGCATCTCACCAATGTTGTAGTTGCAAGATCATACAAAAAGATTACGCATGATTGGCAGAGATCTCACTGGCGGAAATAAGACCATTAGACACCAATAGGGATTGGTATTCCATATGGTACCACCGCGTTACAATTATTGGCCTAAGTGTGAGGAGGATACTGCACCCTAGTGGTTTCAACTTTTGTTTTTAAACGCTCTTTTGCATTGGCCAACGCAAAAAGCTCATATTAGGCGCCGCGAAGTAAGCGGGCATTGGCTAGTATATAATAAAATTTCACGGGAAATATTTACGTAGAACATTTTAACCCGTTAGCTCCCGCCTAAAAAGGTAATTTTGACCCTCGAAATCCCGCAAAAAGAAAATTTGGAAGGTCGTTCGAGGATTGATATATTAGAAACTTATTCCCCGGAAAATTGTACTAGGGGTCTTCTCAGGCAAAAGCTTCGTGCCACCAACGTAAAACCCTCTAAACATTTAAAAT
>NW_016228632.1:0-1289 GCF_001687245.7 Rhagoletis zephyria | reverse complement strand
ACGATGGGACCGAAAAAAAAAAAATAGTCGCAAAAAAAAAAGCACCCTAGTATGTATGTATATACATGAAATGATACGATCACTCAGTTTGGGCTACTTATTTTTTATTTTATTTTTCAAATGTCAGGGACCCGAGTTTTAATTAAATAGACCAATCAATTTAATACTGTTTATTTAACATTTGCTCGTTTATTAATGTAGAAAATATAGCGATTAACAATTGAACCGTCCACATCCGGTCTGCGTTACAAACTCTCTGTCTTCTTCAAAAGTTCGTTTAATTTAAATGCTTACATGGTTGCAGTTGAATGTCAGGGTCGCATGTGAAAGTATGGTAATTAAGTATCAGTTCAATGTAAAAGTAAATTTAATAAATATCATGTGACACAAATTAATTTGAGTTATTTGTTTATAAAAGTTTAGCTCGCTGTCTAACAAACACCACATATATACAAATTTCAAACTTTGTACAAAAACAAAAAAAAATGCCATTTTAGTAAAAAAATGCCATTTTAGGAAAATAAAATGGGTATTTGAAGTGTACAACATACCGTTGATTTTCGGCAATTTTTTATTGGCGGTGTTACGTGTTTTCTCCATATAACGAATGTTTGCATTTATTTTAAATGCGCAGCACCATCAACAAAAAAAAATACCAAAAATCAATGGTATTTTGTTGATACTTTAAGCATGCACTTTATTTTACATGCTGAAATTGAATGGGCTATAAAACTGCATACTTGGAATTTTTCTAAAAATACTTAAAAAAAAACGTGTTAAAATTTTGATGAAATTGCCGATTTGATTATGGGAAAACTTAAAACTAAAAACAGTCCGCTTTCATTCATTTACATACTCATATGCACACAGGTACAAGTAAGTATACCACTTTCATTTGTTGATATACATGCAAATGTTCTAGTGCACTCGGTGTACTTGCTATGATTTGCCGCTATTTTACTTCATCCCTTCTTTTTATACCCGAGCGCACTTGTGCACAAGGGTATATTAATTTTGTTCACATAACGGTTGTTTGTAACAGCCAAAACGAATCGAGATAGATATAGACAAATGTATACATAAATGATCAGGATGAAAAAAGAAATCGATTAAGCCATGTCTGTCTGTCCGTCCGTCTGTCCGTCTGTCCGTCCGTCCGTGTACACGATAACTCGAGCAAAAATTGAGATATCTCAACGAAATTTGGTATGTAGGTTTCTTTTAATCCAAGGTAGGTTGGTATTGAAAATGGGCGAAATCGGACGTTAACCACGCCCACTTCCCATATA
>NW_016228631.1:0-1290 GCF_001687245.7 Rhagoletis zephyria | reverse complement strand
TCAAACTCGAAATTTTTCTCCAGTCTTCTCGTCATTGCATCGCATTCGAGGCGCATGTGCTCGGAAACTTCAGTAGCATTTCGGCATAAATACCATAAATCGCTAGACCGGATAGTGAGTTTATTTAGGTGACTTCTTAATCTGCAATGACCTGTCAAGATGCTTACTATAAGAATTCTTTATTTGAAGTTGAAAAGCTTGCTATATCTTTGGACCTTATTATGAGCTGCATTCGATTTTCGATCTTCGATAACCAGCGAATGTGAAATTCGTATTATGAGCTATACAACCGTGTCGAAATTTTCGTTGAGTATCGAATTTTCTGTCGGAACAGAATTTTGCGTCGATGCTGTAACGAGGTGTCAGAAAATAGTGAAAAATGTATGATTTTGCGTTTGTTTTTTGGCGGCTAGACACTAATTTTAAACAATTTTTTATTAATTTCATGCAGCTCTAACTTCGTGAATACTTAACACAAGCTCCAAAGGTTGGTTTCATTTACGATAGAAAATCCCAATACTCAGTTGGCACGATCTCTGAGAAAAAAAAATCGTAGAGCTGTTGATAGCTTTAAAATATTTTAAATATATGAGCCATTCTTTTTTAAGTCCGACGGGTTTCGTAAAAAAATTATGTCATGTCTCCGATTAGCTTAAAATTTTCAATCCATATAGATATTCTGGCGAAATCCACAATAAAGTCCAAATTTTTGGACTTGGTTTTAATATAGCCACGCCCATTTNAGGACAATCTTGACCATCTTATATATAGAAATATTAAGTCCGTTTATTTAGCTTTAAACCGACGTTAAGATGAAGTCTCTATGATGGGCAGAACCCGAGATATAACGATTTGAAGGAGTACATGATTAGTCAGAATCACCAAAGAAAAACGCGGAAAAAATATTCCCCGAACACGTGTTAGCTTATTTCATGTATAGAACCCATAGAAAAATTTTAAGCCAATCGAAAGTGTGACACCAAATTTGGTGTCCGATATGAAAAAGAGTGTCTCATATATATGTATGGACACAAGTATGTATGGTATTTGAAAGAAATTGCAAATGTGGCTTTAAAGTGAGTTCAATAAGAGTCGTAGAACGAGGCAAATAAGACTCAAACAACAACCTGGAATAAGAGTCCAAAAGTAAGCGCATATGAGGCCAATAAGGCATTTCATAATGACTGCGTTTCTTTATTGATTCCAGATAATCTCATTTCACAGCCCGAATGAACAGAATTCGTTTGAAATATACGTTAACATATCATCAGGGACGTTCTAAAGAATAAG
>NW_016228630.1:918-1290 GCF_001687245.7 Rhagoletis zephyria | reverse complement strand
CCCACTGATAGTATTTGTGGTACTTAACTTCATCCACGCCATCTATATGTGAGCCGACGCCCGGTTGTACCACATCACGTCCTGTGATGCCGGTCAAACGTTCCGGCACAGTAAATGTGGAGTAAATCCAGCAATAGGTATCCATAACACCGAGCGGAATTTCATCGACAATGCAATCGATGGGATCGCCAATGTATTGACGCGAGGTGACAAGTAGTGAGAAGGCAATCAATATGATCACCGTTGCTTTGTAGTGCATGCGGAAGACATTGTTGTCGATGCAGACTTGATCGATCTTCAGCAGCCCCTTGACGGAGCCGAATACATCAAACATTTTGACGGTTTATTAACGTAACGTAGATACTATTTTTT
>NW_016228630.1:0-600 GCF_001687245.7 Rhagoletis zephyria | reverse complement strand
GCTTTGTAGTGCATGCGGAAGACATTGTTGTCGATGCAGACTTGATCGATCTTCAGCAGCCCCTTGACGGAGCCGAATACATCAAACATTTTGTCGGTTTATTAACGTAACGTAGATACTATTTTTTATTTTATAAAAGTCAGTAAAGTTTAAAGTTATATTTTTAAAAAGGATTCGCGACACAGGCGCGCGTACCGAGCGAGTGACTTGTTGTTTCGGGAATGTTGAAAGTGCAATTTTAATGATTCGAAAGAGGCAGTAACGGAAACGCGCTGGTAATACTTTCGTTGGTGTATTGAGTACTCTCGTTTGCTTGCGGTATGCGGTTTGTTGTTGTTTGATGTTATGTTTTTTTTTTGGTTGCTTTTGTATTTAACGCTTTTCTACTCTTTCCTTCCAATTATACTTTCACACACAGCATTCGCGTTGCTGTGGTTTTGCATACGATTTCACGTATTTGTTGTGGTTTTCGCCGTTGTTACTGTGGCAGTGACGATCAGTAGTAAATTTCGGAAATCAGTTTCCACGCGCATAACAAAGCTTTTATTCAAAGTTCTTTCAACATTTGATCCAAACAGTTCTCAGATCATTTTTGCATAT
>NW_016228629.1:0-1290 GCF_001687245.7 Rhagoletis zephyria | reverse complement strand
AAAACAATTGAACTGAGTAAAATGGGTTAGCAAAAATCGGGTTACTTGACCTTTTATTTTTTTACTAGTTTTTTTTTAGTATGAATCTAACAAGTATTGTACCATTTTACAATCCTGATTAAATGTGCAAACTTTTAATGGCACTTGCCAAGGCACCTTAGTACATTTTTTTTTAAGGAGGGCCTTTCAAATTCGACAAATTATAAAAATTTTAAATTCATAGTTTANAACCTACCAAGAGCTTGTGCGAATAAAAAACAATTGAACTGAGTAAAATGGGTTAGCAAAAATCGGGTTACTTGACCTTTTATTTTTTTACTAGTTTTTTTTTAGTATGAATCTAACAAGTATTGTACCATTTTACAATCCTGATTAAATGTGCAAACTTTTAATGGCACTTGCCAAGGCACCTTAGTACATTTTTTTTTAAGGAGGGCCTTTCAAATTCGACAAATTATAAAAATTTTAAATTCATAGTTTAACAAATAGTCTCAATTTTAGAAAACTTGGGGCAATTGTGTCATTATTTTTGACTTAGGTTCTAGAAATGTTATTTAGGGTTAAGGTTCCAAAGTTTAAATGAACAAAAATAATAAAAATTAACCACAATAACCGAAAAATGGTTACCGTTTGACCAAATTTCTAGGTTTTTCTTAAATGTCCATAATTTTCAAACTGCATGGAATAGATTTTTTTCTGATTTTTCTCATGATGTTTACAATCAATCCTGTCACCCCGTTTCAGCTTGACGTTGAGTTCTTGGACACCCTGTATAGATTAAGCATTCGTTCAATTTTCTAATAATTTACAAAATTTTTAAGTATTAAAAACGATGACTTAAGTTGAGCATGTGTATTGCAGCAGAAATTTTTTATTTTCACCCTGTGTTTAGTTGCTATTGCAAATGGTTGCATACATTTGGCATATGCAGAGTAAGAGGAAATGCGGTACAATTGATTATAACTGCTGATTGAAAACTCCGCGCATGCATACGGCTTTGTACCTATATGTATACATACTTAAGATTGTATGTACATGCATATGTATGAACTAATTTTTTGCAATTGTTTTTGATATTCGTAGCATGGTTTTAGTCTTGATGAAAAGCAAAGCGAAAATTTAGAAAATACTGAATCATTTTAACTGGGTCCGTTGATAACTGATGAACATACATGTTCATATCTATGTATATATATAGAAAAGGAGATTAGCCATACAAAATTATAAATATAAAATTATCCCAGATTAAACCGATAACTTTTTGGTGTCCAACATAGTTTTATCGATTAT
>NW_016228628.1:0-1290 GCF_001687245.7 Rhagoletis zephyria | reverse complement strand
ATACCAGTCAGTAAGTGGGCATGCGTTAAGATAGTGTGCCCAATCCTTAGTCGGGTGTATGTCTTCATAGCGCTGATTGGTAGTGTTGACGAGTAGATAACCCGATTTCTGTCTGCATTTATGTCCGTGTAATGATGTTTGTATGTTTTCCATTCGCTTGCGTTTTCTTGGTGCCTTTTACGCATAATAAGGTTCGAGATGTCTTGCTTGGTTAAAGCATTGTACGTCAAGGCCGGCGTTCTTACTACATTTTTCGCTGCAAAGTCAGCTCTAATACCAGCATGACCAGGAATCCACATTACTTTTATTTTCTGAGGGGATCCAATGACCGCGTCTCTGATACGTTCAATTATGGGATTGTGATTGGACGGAGACGTTATTGCCGAGATGCATGATCTACTATCTGTACAGATAAGGAACTTTCCTCTAGTTTTCTTAGCGTGATCAACTGCATGAAGGATTGCTGACGCTTCGGCGGTAAAGACAGAACATATTGAAGGGAGAAGCCAGTTGCAAATTATTTCTCCTGTGCCAGTGACAACCGCGAATGAGGTGGAATCGAAGGATTTGGAGCCATCCGTAAACAATAACTTCCAACCTCTGTTTGTATAGTTAGATTCCAGCTCAGCATATGTTTGTTTGTGTTTTGTTTAGACAACATCAGTAGTTTATTTTGAGATAGTTTCTCATTGATCAGCCAGGGTGGATATCTTTTAGTCGTTTTGAGTCTTACGTTGCGTAAGATATTATTTTCTGTAGCAAAACTTAGGCACCTCGTAATAGCTGATTGCAGTCTTGGCAATTTTCTTTTCCTAATGGCACGTGAGATAGTTCTGCTAAGTAGTAGGTTGGTTGTCTCAGCCGCTTTCGCAAAAAATTGACGCGTAGAATCGATAACTCTATTTTGAATGGTTGGAAGACCGGATTCAGCAAGTAAGGTCTTGATTGGCGAGGTTGGAAATGCCCTAAGACTGCGACGTATTGCACAATGGTATGGTGCACTCTTCAGGTTAATACTGCTTTTGGAGCAATTGCCATAGATGGGGAGCCCATAGTCAATTTTTGAAAGGAGCAGAGCTCTAACAACATTGACGAGCGGGTTCGGATGAATAAGCGATTGTTTAGACGAGAGGTATTTAACAATGTTTAATCTAGTCATTAAAGATTTTCTAACATATTTACAATGGGCGTATAAACCCAGATACACAAGGTACAATAAATAAAATTTTCTTTTTAAATAATATTTTTCAAATTATTTCAATTATCTTTCACAATACTTAATAAACTATT
>NW_016228627.1:0-1290 GCF_001687245.7 Rhagoletis zephyria | reverse complement strand
TCGGACTCAAAGCCAGTTGTGAATGTAGAGGCAACATGAGCATAGTAGCGCTCTTGCAAAGTTTCAGACAAAAATCAGATTCAAGTAAAATTTTCAAGTGAACTTTCTGTATTTCAGTCTTTTTTTTATTGTTCAATAAATGACTATTAGTGACCATGAGGTCAAGGTGCAGGAATGGTATTTTTAGGGATTGTACTCGAAAGTCGAATCTTTAATTTACGCGTAAGTCAAAGGTTCTATCACCTTTTATTGCTTTGCTAGAGCTTTTAAGATATTGTAAAAATCACCATTTCATTCCATTTCAATTCTAAAAATCTAGAGCTGATAGAAACTTTATACTTACGCATTCGTAATCAACACAAAAAACTCTATCAAAAACAACTTTAACATTTGCCAAACCAAATTTTTTTTTCCATTTGTATTGACCTGTGTTATTGGAAATTTCTAGCTATACGACCGAAAGGTTCTAGAAAACATGACTTTCTTATACCTCGAAAACAATTTTTTTGAAAAATTAAATGGATTTATATTCTGGTTCGGCTGTGCTAGTTAGAAAAGTGAGAGGGACTGGGAAATGTTACTCGGAATATTATCTATCGAATGTGGCTAATGTTTTTGTGAAAAATCAAAAACGGTAAAATAGGCTTCCCATGCTACGTTAGCTGTAATCTCCAAGAAAGTAGGGAATCAGTCTAACATTATCTATGCGTGTGTCCAGCGTTAACTGGTTACAGAATCTCCATACATCGATGACCTTATCGCCGTAATTTTGTAGAATTCGAAGAAAATTTGTAAAGAACTCATCGATTTAAGAATCGATATATATCTTTTAGACTTAGTACTTATATTTATCGACAAACAGATTTATATTTATTATTATCGATAAGTGTCTCGATATAATTTTGTTAAAAACCGATCAAACTTTTTAGTTAATTGTTATCGAAATTTTTTTTTTATTGTTTTGCTTATATTTTTGACGATACAATTATTTTTACATATGCCCAACGATAAATTTATCGATATAATTTTTGTATAATTTTGTAAAATTTCGAAACACATTTTCCCTTGATAATGTTATCGCTGTATTTATCAACATTTTTGACAACAGAAAATATGCTCGCCGTCAGAAGTGCACATGAGCTACCATACTGTACATCGTATATACTGTACACTTATTTTGTCACTTATTTTTTTCCTATAATCCACAATAAAAATATCTAAATATCCAGATCTGAAAGTATATCGATATAATTTTTTTGAATTCAAAACGTTACATCTTAATGATTTCAA
>NW_016228626.1:1028-1290 GCF_001687245.7 Rhagoletis zephyria | reverse complement strand
CCTGCCACTATGCCAAGGACACATTGCCGTGGTATAATGCAAATAACGAGAAATAATAAGAAATCTTGCAGAAAACAGGTGAAACAGTGAAAAATATTGAAGAGTGCAAAACAAAGTAGTTGTGCGCATCGCGTAAAGTCGATGATGCAGTCGTGGAGAACATGATGGCGCGTGTGCGATGAAAATACCGATCACTTGCATATGGAGCAAATAATAACTAATATTTTAACATTTTAATAACATCTAAACTTCCAAGTTATAT
>NW_016228626.1:0-948 GCF_001687245.7 Rhagoletis zephyria | reverse complement strand
CTTTAATTTTTTAGCAATTTTACGTGTACTTAAGGCCGGATCATTTATAAACTCGTGCAAAATGGTTTGTCTCGTTTCTAACTCGGTTGCCATTTTTAACTCAACTAGGAATCAAATTCAAATGAAATTTCTTCTACTTCCAACTAAGGTCATGTGGTCAGCTTATGGCATTTGAATTTCAAAATATTGAATTCGTTTTGGGTAAGTTATAAGCTTCCCAAAGTGTCGCAGTTTTGGTGTGTTCACCCTTTACATATAATAAATATATATAGGGTATATATATAATAAATAATAATATAATAATTATATAAAATAAATTGATGCCTGTGTTTATTAAAACCCAGGACTTTGAAGAAATTCCCAACTTAAGAACTTTAGATTTTATAAAGTTTTGTAATTTCTCTATAAATACACAAATTTTTAGATAGAGCCTTTATATAATATTTATTGAGGTAACGATATGTACGTGTATTCACACACAAATGGAAATGCGCTTTTAAAAGGTTCTGCGCCCAGTCACATTTGCAGCAAATTTTTCAACTCGTTCACACATAACATTTCAAGCCATAAATGCGAGTAAAACAAAGCCAGAGCAACAAAAGTTCTAGCTGGCAGCCTTTCCTCGCCCATGTACATAAGTAAAAAGTGTATGTATGTATGTCGAAAAAGTGGCGGACGCACCAGCTGTGGGAAGGTTGCCTGCTACAAAGTCGCAATTTAAAACACACACACAAGCGCCAAGCGAATACACGAATATGTTGGTGGCAGCAGGAATTTTCCAACAATTCAAATGATGTGTAATTAATATGTAATAGTGTTACAGGTGTTGCTGTTAAAAAATTTTACTTCCCTAATTTTCTGGGTTGAAATAAATATTTCTACATATGTTTTTATATATGCATACTAGGGTGGGTCAATTAGTAGGTCAATTAAAAAAGTTGATTCATA
>NW_016228625.1:0-1290 GCF_001687245.7 Rhagoletis zephyria | reverse complement strand
AAGAGTTGCCACCTGTTAAAAAAGTTTTAATTAAATTAATACGTGGAAACGACTGAACAAATTTGCTTGACATTTCACAGAGAGATAGCTTATGACCTAGACTGGAAAATAGGCTACTTTTTTAAGAATTGCCACCTGTTTGAAAATGAAATTTTGTTCAAAGATGGTTTATGACCTGGATTAAAAAATAGGCTACTTCCTTAACCGGTTTTCCGATCAGAACGAAATTAGTACACTTACTACGGATTTCGGAAGGATGGTCGTAGACTGAAAGTAAGTCCGATAACTCAAGGCCCCTCCCATACAAATTGGACTTTTCATATTACATACATATCTCTGGAAGTATTTGTGGGAGAGATCTGAAATTTGTTATAGTGATATGTATGTGAAATCAATGTTGGCATTAATCGATTGATGTTTGAATCAGTTATTTAATTCATCTGACTAAACAGTTAATCGTAACCGCGATTAAAAAATTAATTTTTAATCATTAACTATTAATTTGATCAAGTAGGTTTGGTGATTAATTAAGTTATGCGGGAATTTCCCTGTGCACACAAAGCAAGTTAATCCGCTATGGCTAAGTCGGGTTTCCTCATCAATCTAAGGAATTTGGTGTGCATTTTCATTAAGATACAGTGGTGGAAGAAATAATAGAAACGTTTTACTTTGACCAGTTTTGGCTATATTACTTTATTAATTCGATGTTTAATGTTTTTGTACAAAAGTCTAGCGCAATATATAACAGAACACTATATAAATCCATATTTCAAAGTTTGTACACAAATTATAAAAATTCAACAAATTTTAACAAAATCTCCCAAAAATTTCAAACTTTTTAATCCGATTTTTTTGAAAATTTTTGGTATGCAGTTTCGTAGCCCATTAAATTTTAGGAGGTAAAAGTGCAAACCGCAAGACGCTAGAAAATCGCATTGGTTTTTAATATTTTTTTTTTTGCTGACGCTGCTAGGCATTTCCTTCCATATAAAAATAAATTTTGAGCATGGTCGAGCATACTTTATATGGAAGAAAATGCACAATACCGCCAGCCAAATAAATTATTAAAAATCAACGCGATTTTCTAGCGTCTTGCGGTTTTACCTACTAAAATTTAATGGGCTATAAAACTGCATACCCAAAATTTTACAAAAAAATTGATTGAAAAGTTTGAAACTTTTGGGGGATTTTGATAAAATTTGTTGAATTTTTATAATTTTTGTACAAACTTTGAAATGTATATTTATATGGTGTGTGTTATATATTACGCTAGACTTTTATACAAAAATA
>NW_016228624.1:0-1290 GCF_001687245.7 Rhagoletis zephyria | reverse complement strand
TACCCTTGTGCACAAGTGCGCTCGGGTATAAAAATTTAAAAACTGAACTTTAACCTGGCTGGCATGGTTGAAATAAGCATAAAAAGTTCTATTGATCTGCAGTTTTCGTTTTTGCATAGCTGAACGGTCGGTTCCAGGAAATGATGAATAACTTCAATCAAAAATGCACATATGTATATATTTTTTAGTATTTCCATTAAAACACCAAATATATTGCAAATTCTCATAGAATAAATAAAAAGGCGATCACATTCTTCCCCTTTCTCCTACTTCCAAAATACAAATCTAGATAAAGGAGTTTCACAAATTACACAACCTTGTATTATTGAATCATGGTATACATCATGATACAATAATTTCTAGAAGGTAGTTTCACTTCAAAATTTTTGACATAAACCGTGTCTGTGACAAACACGCAATGTGGCCACTGCTACGATATAGAACTTGGGGATTTTCGCTTGTTATTTTAGATATTTTTTAACAGAACATGTAAAGATGTATATGTTTCATAACTGATCACTTAATTTTTAATATAAATATACGTATTTAATACATAAATTTTTGCCACTGTAATCACATGAATAAAAATCTTAAAAATGAAAATATAACGGCAATATTTCTTGTTTATAATGGATTAGATCCATCGCACACCACGGACTTTATCGGCCGCCGATTTAGATGGGCTCGCTAGTCTTTCCATTGCACCACAACTTATTTCTCGGAGCGATTAAGCTGGTGTTGTGTGCGCACCTCCATACATCTTCCTGCACATATTTAAAGCGAGCCCTATTATTTAAATAGGCGGCCGATAAAGTTTGTGGTATGCGGTGGCTTTTATAGTNAGTCTTTCCATTGCACCACAACTTATTTCTCGGAGCGATTAAGCTGGTGTTGTGTGCGCACCTCCATACATCTTCCTGCNTTCCTGTACATATTTAAAGCGAGCCCTATTATTTAAATAGGCGGCCGATAAAGTTTGTGGTATGCGGTGGCTCTTATAGCTGTATCCCTACATCTATTCCGTGTGTTGCAATATCCACGAAAGCAGCAAATAATTTTTTATGAAGAAAATTATTAAAAAATATTCGAAAATTATTATTTATTTTTCCAACGTCAAAAGCTGTATTTTTTTTTTAAGTTGGTACAACAAAAAATACGAAACACGTTTTCTGTCAGATAGCTAATATGGCGGATAAGAAGAAGTGAAACTACCTTCTAAAAATTATTGTATCATGGTATACATCATGATACAAAAAAGAAGGTAGTTTCATTGTCACTTTTCGGGCGCCA
>NW_016228623.1:0-1290 GCF_001687245.7 Rhagoletis zephyria | reverse complement strand
GTTTTGCAATATTTAGAATAAGCAGTAAAATGGTTTGTGCGCATGTATGTATGCGTGTATGTATGAACGAATCTACGCTATCACATCGAGTTTCTCATAATTTCTTGCCAGCATGAAACATCAGGCTTAATGATTTATTGAAATTTAAATAATATCTGTTTAATGTTGTGGCATTTTCAGGAATTATTAAATGATAAGCAACATTTGCAAACTCAACTTATGTAACTAGGTATATAAAAAATAGATACTAATCCAATAAATTTATTAGATTAAGTTAAGTTAACTTATAGCAGTAGAACTCGAGGACGTTCGCCGAGCTCAGGTCGGCTAAACAAGAATTGAAGAATTGGTTGCGCTTGTTGTCCAGGTCGGGGAAATGGCAGATATAATGTTCGATGCTCTCCAACTCTTTCTCGACTCCCATCTAAAACTTTTTCCGTGTATACCAATCAGGCAGTGTCCAGTGATTACACGGTCTACTACTCTGAGAGGAGCGGTTCAGCCGAGTGAGAGCTATGGATTGATTTACATCATTATTTGTCCAAATTTTCTTGGTACTATGGCAGGTAGTTTCCACATCCCACCTGGTATTTACCTCCGCTATGGGTTAGTGTGTGTTCCCAGGATATTATAGATATCCCCCAGTTTGGCTAGAACTGACTTCAGATATTTCAGTTCCCTCCCTGCTAGCTCATCGGCTAGTCAGTTGCCAGGTACACCACAATTTTTCTGGAGCTCCTGCCATTCCATGAAAATTTTCAATATAAGACTACAGTTCGTACTGCTCACAAAAAATGTGTGCAATTTTTGGTTTTAGTATGCAAACTCTTTAGTTCCACCCACGAACCCTTTGAATATCGTAGTAAACAAGTGGATTTTCCCATCGCGATGCTTATTTAACGCTTTTTAAATGCATAAATATTTTATTGAAATATTTAAAGTCCAAAGTAAAATCCAACCTTTCAGTTGAGTTCACGTCAATCCGATTGGCTTATGTGCTTCATTGCTTGTACCGAACGCATCAATATGACGATATGAAAATGGCCCGCATTTATTGTATAATGCAATAGTTGCATATATACAAATATGAGCAAGTAACTCAATATAAGCAATAAGCGCTACTATATGTGCATATACATATAAAATCCATATACGTATATTTGTAGAACGCCACCTTTGCCCGACGACGCCAATATAAACGCTGCTGCAAGGCTTCACAACTTTACAATCAACAAAAAGTATATCACTCCAAAGTCGTAAATCCCGATTTCAATCAACACAATGCAGCGC
>NW_016228622.1:0-1290 GCF_001687245.7 Rhagoletis zephyria | reverse complement strand
GCGCTGCAGTTGGATGCAGCTAAAGTTTGTCAGGCAAATGGCAACTGGTGCCTTCAACCGCTCGGCTTTGTGGTAATGTGTTTTGCAAGTGGGGCCCTTTTCGCAGTACATGGATGTGCCGGTGTGTGTGTGTGTGTGTGTGTGGCATATGTTAAAATTGTTGCGACATGTTTGTTGCGGTCTCTCTACGTGTTGTATGCAACAGTGGCGCCGAAAATGCTTGCCATGGCCAGTTTTAGTGTGTTTTTTNAGTGTTTTTTTTGGTTGTTAGCTCATTGTTTTTGTTGTTGCCTTTACATCCTGTGCCTGTAATTATGCTTAATGTCCAGCCGGAACATTAAGGCGTGTGTCAACGGTGTGACCATCATGCTCATGCACACGCTTGTGTGCTGCAGCAGGCTCTTATGCAAGTGTGCGTGTGCGTGTGTGTGTCAGCGTGTGTGAGTTGGATGTTTTAGCAGTATTTTGCATATGTTTAAATTTCGGCAGTTAAGTCAGATTTTGCAAATTAGCCCAAAAGAAGTCACTACACGCAGCTGATACTCGCTACGAGGCATGGTTTTTGTAGAAATAAATGCAACATATGTATGTACATACACTGGCGGCAGAAATAATAGACTCGTCGTACTTAGGAGAGTTTTGTCTATATTTCTTTAGTTTATTTTATGTTTAATATATATATTTTTTTTTAAGCCTAGGGAGTTATACAACAAACGCCATATAAATGCGCTTTTAAATTTTTGAAAAAAAATTATAAAAATTCGACAAATGTTCACCAAAATTACAAACATTTTATTTAGAATTTTTACAAACAATTTTGGTATACAGTTTTGTAGCCCATTAAAGTTTCAATTGGCTACAAAATGCCGTTGGTTTTTGGGAATTTTTTTGCTGACAGTGTCACGCATTTTTTCTCATACAAAGTGCTCTCGAAAATTTGTTTATATGGAAGACAATGCTTAGCATCGTCAACAAAAAAAAAAAAATTGTAAAAAAAAAACAAACAGTATTTTGCAGCCACTTGAAACTCCCTCTTTATTATACTAAAATTAAATTGGCTACAAAACTTCATACCAAAAATTCTTCTAAAAATTCTGAATAAAAAATTAAAAAAATTGCTGAAAATTTATCGAATTTTTTTAATTTTTGTTCAAAGTTAGAAAAGCAGATTTGTTGTTGTTTGTTGTATAACTCCCTAGGCTTTTATAAAAAAAAAATATTAAACATAAATTAACTATTATTTTTTTGGCGCCAGTGTACATTAGGGTGGTCCAAAAACAGTAAAGTCGG
>NW_016228621.1:0-1290 GCF_001687245.7 Rhagoletis zephyria | reverse complement strand
TTACAAATTAGCGCTGCGTTCCAGTTTAAAGAAGCCTCAAATATTTCTATGAAGGAAGTTTTCAGATAGACTGCTTAACGCATATAACAGCGACATTTTGCGTTTGCATAGAGCAAATATGGACATTCAGTTCATACTTGACGCCTATGCATGCTGCAGCTACATAATAAATTATATCAACAAATCTAATAGAGGGGTATCTCAGCTGTTAAGACAAGCCATGGATGAAATAAATGACGGAAATTTCACAATTAAGCAAAAATTACAACACATAGGCAATAAATTTGTTAACGGATCGGAGGTGTCCGCCCAAGAAGCATCCTATAATATTTTGGGTCTCCATCTTTCAGAAGCCAGCGAAGGAGAAATTTTTATTAATACGTCACACCCAGACAAAAGANTTGCATCATTATATTCAAAGGCCAAGTCGGCTAGGACAACTCTGTCTTGCTGATTTTGCTGCATTGTACCGATTTTCAAAAACAAGAATAGTGTCTACACTTGAAAACGAGGACAATGAAGAAGTCGAACCAGTTGATGAAAATTCTGAAGCAAACGAGCTCCGGCTTCAATTAAATGATAGGAGCGGTTTCATCTGGAAGAGAAAGCGCCCTCTTATATTAAGGTGGAGACGTTTTAGTGTTGAATTTTCTCGATCAGACTACTTTCGGGAAATGGCTATGCTATTTTATCCCTGGCGTAGCGAAGCAGCTGATTTAATCGATGCTGACATAGAACGAGTTTGTAATGACAACAAATCAATTATTGAAGAGAACAAGCAGAAATACGACAAGTTCTCAGACCGTGAGCTCGAAAATATTTTAGAGAACTTAAATCAGCAAACAGCAGAGGAAGATGTTCAGGTTGATGTTACCCCTTTCTTGGATGAAGAGTTTAGAGCACTAGCTATTCCAGAAATCGGCAATGATGTCGACGTATTTCAAAGCGATGAGCCACAGGACCCAAACTTGGAGGAGGTCAGGCTCATAAGACTACCTATACTTATTCAAGAAAATGAGCTGCTCTCAATTGTGCGCTCCTTGAACAGAAAACAGCGGGAATATTTTTATCATGTTCACCATAACATGAAGCTGAAGAGACACTTTTACGAATACGTCGGAGGCGGAGCTGGAGTAGGAAAAAGCCGATTAATTTCCGCTTTATACCAGTCACTGACAACACGAGCAAACAGCTTATCCGGCAGTAATCCCGAGATAATTAAAGTCTTATTGTGTGCTCCTACAGGAAAAGCTGCGTTTGGGATTGGAGGCGTTACTTTGCACTCGATCT
>NW_016228620.1:0-1290 GCF_001687245.7 Rhagoletis zephyria | reverse complement strand
TACATACATACTTCCACAAATATATAGTAGATATCTATCCTTCTCTTAGTTTAAAATAATTTTTGAGGATATGTCGGTCACAGGGCCATCTATCGTATAAGTTCTAAGTCCAAATATTTATTTTCAATTGGCTAAATTGTATTATAAATATGAGCCAGATCGGCAAGAAAATGCAGTTTTTAGAATATTCCGACGCTATCGCCACCCAGCGAGTGCATTTTTGGTCAGAATATTTCTTTTCTAGGTGCTGACAGATGTTCCAAATATGAAACAAATCGGGCTAACCGTTTAGTAATTTACTGACATTTAATGTACAGAAAAGTGTATGTATTCTGAAATCGTGGCGTCTCAGCATTCTCCATTTTTCGGCAACAACAACAAACAGTTTTGAATTTTTTTATCGAAAAACCTTCCACACAGAAGGTCCAAAAAAGTACTTTTGACAGAATTGAAATCGGTTCAGCCGTTTGGTCAGGCATCGCCGTCATACAAAAAACATTTCGTTTTTATATATATGGACTAGCAGACCCGGCGAACTTCGTCCCGCCCAAAATTAATTTTTTGTATTGAAACATTTTGGTCCAACATTTTGACCACAAGTTCGCGCTCATGATCTTCAGTGACGCATATATCTTCCAATATTACGGTTTGATGGTTGTCAGAAGGCATATTTCCATTGCCGTCTTATATAACCTAGCAAATGTGTATATTCATACAAAGATACGTAATAGTTTCAGTGCGTTTAAAAGGCGCCAAGCCCCCTTTTTAAATAGCCCCAATTTTCTCTAAGAGTATGGGATTGATTTCATATATCTCCATACCATGTTCGAGTACTCTACCATGAATACTTCCAGAGATATTCAGTACTAAAACTTCGGTTTTTCCAGTAGCCCCAATGTTCCTTCATGACTATGCGATTGATTTTATATATCTTGTACATACCAAGCTCCAGTACTCTACCATGAACACTTCCAGAGGTATGCAGTATGAAAAATTCGGTTTGTATGGGAGGTGACACGCCCCCTGCTCCTAGCGGTATGAAATATACTTTACATTCGATTCTCATACCTACCATATATACACAAAACATTTCATAAAGATCGTTCGATCCGTTTAGGAGGAGTTCGACCACTAAAACCGTGATACGAGACTTTTATATATTAGACTAGCCAATGCCCGCTTGCTTCGCGGCGCCTAATAAGAAATTTTGCATGGGCCACAATGCAAAAACAGAATTTAAAAGAAAATAAATAATATAAAAAAAACCTTTTAATATACAACGCTTTTATA
>NW_016228618.1:0-1290 GCF_001687245.7 Rhagoletis zephyria | reverse complement strand
GGATTTAAATGAAATTCCGCTTATTCTTACCATTGATTTGAAAAATTTGTAATGAGTGATCCAAAATGGCGAATAAAAAATTAATGTTTTTTTTCCCAAATTGATCGGATTCGGATCGGAAACCATAAGAACCAATCCCGAGGTACGACCACCTAGAGGTCTTTAGATACTCCATAAGGAAGAGAACTTGCCAAGTGGTATTCTTCACACTCGATTTTTTTTTTGTGTGGCTTAGTTTTCAAATTTTAAATTTTATTTTCTGCCATATCTTGTGAAACCGGATCACCCAAAGGGTTTAGTATAAATAATAANGCCACTGTGTGGCGGTAGCCCAGACGACACACGGACATACCCTGTGCCGAATTCGACGTACCCGGCATGCGACATTCACCGACATTAATCGACCATACATAGGTTAAAACAATAAATAAAATAAGCAGTACACCCTCGCCACGACCGCCACACCCGTACCGCGAGAATTTAGTTGCCCTTTTTTGGCTTACGGAAAACGTATGTACGTGTGTTGCATGGTTTGAAAGAGTGTTACTTACGGGTACCACAAATTACGGGAATTTCTGAAAATAAAACCAAAATGTCTCAATTCAAAAACGTCAAGAGTTGACTATTAATTTTACTTGCAATTTGCCCTTTTTGGGCGCGAAGCATTTTAATTGCTGCTTTTAGTTGATTAGAATAGTGAAAGTTGCTATTCCATATTCCATTTTTTACTGCATTCTTCTGCGAGTTATGGGAAATTAAAATTCTAACCAGAAATGTCAATAATATTTCCATTTTGAGGTCGAGCAAAAAATTTAAGCGGCAATTTATGACGGCTGGTTTGCGCCCTACCATTTATGACTTTGGCCAGGAATACCATAATTCTTATAAATCATGTATAAATAGTAATGCATTTAGAATCATAACTGTCTGTAATTATCGCATTTTGAAACATCAATAAATTATTTTTCTTGCTTTCCCCTTTTTTGTTTGATTTATTTCAACCACTTGGCAGAAAATGTCCTTAAAGCGACAAATGTCTATAATGCCATATTCAAGAACTACTACTACTTTTTAATTATCTTCTCTTTTTTTTGAAGACTGCATTCATTCTTTTACAACTTGTCAGCTTCATTCAATCTTTCCCTCATTTATTTATTCACCAATATTTAACCTTCAAAATCTCATTTCGATTTTCGCCCTAGGTACTTGTTACTACATACTTATCAATGCCAGCGCATATGTACGTACCGCACAAGCGTTCCTCAATACTCATTCATTATTTGGCACAAT
>NW_016228617.1:0-1290 GCF_001687245.7 Rhagoletis zephyria | reverse complement strand
TTCTGTAGGCGTTGCGCAACAGACAGGAAAAATATAACCATACATTATCCTCGCCCCGTAGGCGTCTTAGCTCTTTTGAGCAGTTAGGGCTGATTTAGATATGGATTTACGAAGCTGACTAAGGTTATTTTTGCTCTATAAAAGCTACATCAAATAAATTTGGATCGTTTCGACTCATTCACAACCAGCTCTTGATAGCTCTACGCGAAATTTGATCTATTACACAGGCCAACAAAAATGAAAAAAAAGTATGCGGCAAATATTAATTCTGTTTTTGACAGACTTTCCATCAGATCCAGATTTTGAATACAAACGATGATAGATCCTTCCAGTTAGGCCTAAATTAAAGCTAGAACTCGCGACTACTATCCCTGAAAATACCATCCCTGCATATTGACCTGATGGTCACTTATAGTCACTTATTTAAAAGCGAAAACTCACCAAAGTACAGGGATGGCAGTTTTTGGGATAGTCTGAAGTTCGGGCTTTAATTTAAGCCTAAGTGGAAGGTTCTATCACCTTTTGTTTCTTTGCTATAGCTCCTCCAAAATTGCAAAAACTTTATCCTTACGGACTCGTAATCAGCTCAAAAAAGTCTATCAAAAACAGCTTTAACATTTGCCGCATCAAAATCAGTGTTGCCCTCTACATTTTCCTAGCTGATCCATATGTTCAATGTGCAAATTCGAAAAAGGTTTGAAAGGATCAATTTCATAAGCAAATAAGCTTCTCAATTTGTGTATATGTATGTGTAATCAGAGCACGCTGAAGGCAATCTCAGTTTACTTTTAATTTGCTTTCCTTTTATTTCTTTTTTGGCTTTGTTTTTGATGCGATATTTCCAGTTGGCAGACAAATCGCGCGGTTTCAGCTATTTTTTCCTTTAATTTTTGTCTAAATTAAAAAAACCGAATTGCGAGTCTTGCATTGCTTCAAGCTAAAGCTGAATGAATGGCAGGCGGCGGCGGCGGCGGTGACGGCAGAGCATTTATTCTGCTACGCCTCTCGAAAGAGTGTACTTTTTTGTTGTTGTTATTTATTTATGTTTCGTTTTCATCTAATCCGAATATAAATGTAACACATGCATACATATATATTTACCTGTAAGCTAAATAAGTATTTAAGTACGATCGTAAATAACGCGGATAGTATTGTTTTTTTGTTTTTTTTTTTTCAAAAGAACAAATAAATTAAAATATATCGCACTCTTTAAGCCAGCGATTAGTTTTCAACAAATCATAAAAAAAAACCATATCTATTGTTGAGCTGCCAGCGTAAGTGTCGACAAAT
>NW_016228616.1:0-1290 GCF_001687245.7 Rhagoletis zephyria | reverse complement strand
GTGGTTGGATTCTCCAACATGTTCGTCTGGTAATTTATCTACTACTGCAATATGTATTAACAATATATTAACGACTTACAAAGTGTACCAGTAAAGCCTGTGTATGAGCGATATGTATCTTTTGACACTTCTAGTCTACACAGAGTACGAAAACAAACAATAGCAAACGTTTCGATATCGTTTAGTTTCGCTCATACATGGTAACGAAAAACAACCGATTCAAATCTATCGGGAACATTTTGTGAGCGGTAACTTTTCTCTGCTAGCATTCGCGATAGCTAACGCAAACAAAATAATTGCATGTAGAGAAATAGGGAAACAAACGAAACGAAAAGTTAGTGCTCACAACCACGGTTGCCATTTCCAATTTATTTTTCGGACCAAAAAATGGACCATATGGTAAAAAATTAACCAATTTTTATTACATCGGGAAATTGAGTGGAGTTGAGTTTATTCCTCTTTATCAAGAAAATATGCCAATTCAGTTTTTATAACGATTTTTTTTATATTGCTTCCAAAGTGCACTACAATTGTATATTATTAACATTATATTAAATTTTTATTAATGCTAAATCAAGAAATTTGCGCTCAGCTGCTGCGGAATCCATTTTTAATCAAACTTACTTGATCCCAAATCTTTATTGCTACAGTTTTTGAAGTTACCTTCACTCAGCCTCAATTGCGAAATTGAAATTCAATTATGTCTGCATCATTTACCAATACATCAGTATCAGAAAAACTTTATGTGGAGGAATAATTTCAAGATGTTTAATATCTTTTCGATTGAAATCGAATATTAATTTAAGTACTAATGGGCTAACCTAATATTCGCAGATTGCATTTTGGTACGCACGGCGTTGGATTTTTTTTTTGCGTCACCCGAAACCGGCTTGCGTACGTTTGCATATGATTTCATTGAGCGAAACGTCAAACCAAAATGTCACGCAGAGCAAAAATTGGAAATTGAGTTATATTACATTTTCATTGGCCCCAAATGCGTGCTTTGAAATCAGTCATTTGAAGGCGTTTGCACTGCTTGATNAAAAACTTTATGTGGAGGAATAATTTCAAGATGTTTAATATCTTTTCGATTGAAATCGAATATTAATTTAAGTACTAATGGGCTAACCTAATATTCGCAGATTGCATTTTGGTACGCACGGCGTTGGATTTTTTTTTTGCGTCACCCGAAACCGGCTTGCGTACGTTTGCATATGATTTCATTGAGCGAAACGTCAAACCAAAATGTCACGCAGAGCAAAAATTGGAAATTGAGTTATATTACATTTT
>NW_016228615.1:0-1290 GCF_001687245.7 Rhagoletis zephyria | reverse complement strand
TCGTGACGTCGTACTCGAGGAGATTTTGGATGTCGGCGTTCAGGGAAGGCTCCATGGTCTGCTTGAGAGGTGTTGTAGAGTAGGCAAAAATCTGGTAAAGCGGAAGTGATGGACGTAAGAAACAAATGTCATTCAAATAGCCGGCGACTTCGGTCGTCCACGTTTTTGGCAAGGGAAAGCAAAAGAAGAGAACGCACAACAACAATAAACAGCCGCTCAAGCGGTTGCAAAGGTGCGTTACAAGGTGGCGCTTTGCGCGCTCCTATCTAAAATTTTTGGGCGCGGATGCTCAAAGGATAACACAAGGAATATCAATCAGTTTATCAAGAAAATATCTTTTCATTTATTGAAAAAAAAACTTTGATTTGCAAAGTAAATCTCTAATTCAAAACAAAGCTTTTTTGACTGGTAGGTAAACAATAGCCTGTTGCACCAAACAAACCAGTATCACAGGTAGCGTTAATTACCCGTTAAACTTGTGCACCCTGTTAAAAGTGCTCCACTTTTTTATAGTGCAGTCACTCAATTTGAACTTGCTGCCANGATAAAATCAATGACCTAAAGAGAAATCTGCCATTGAGACAATGTTGCCAGAAAAAGAAAAACTAAAATCTGCCTCTGGCAAATGCCAAGACACACTGAAGTGCACAAAGTCGTTGAGTCGGAAAAGTTATGATGAAAAGTATGAGCAATAATACTAAACAAGACAAGATCGTTTTAAAGAGAGAGAGAGAGACAAACCTGAAGTGGCGAATGGCAGAAGACAATAGTGTGGGGGTGAGGGAGAGATGACAATGGGTGATAGCAAACAAACTCAAATAAACAGTAATCAGTTCGAATCATCAGGTACCACTACTACTACTTTTGATCAGTAGTTATTGATGTAAACAAAACACGTGTAAACGAGCAGTGGCAGTTGTTGAGTTGGTGGTGGCGGTGGTTGTGAGATGAACGTCAACGACAATGGAAAGAAGTACACTGCTTATCATTACCACCACCACCAGAAGCTGTGCGTTGCCAGGCAATTCAATCGATGCAGTGGTGAGAGTGCCATTGCAATTACTAAATACCACCAGGGCGTGACTGACAGCAGTTGATGATTACCTTTCTGGTGTCATTTAATCCGAGTGACGATTCCGAAACTACCCAAAGGTAGGGGGAATGTGTGTGTATCTCTATGTACAATGTGTGAAACTTGAGAGTGGAGATCAGAGAGCGAAGAAGGCGGTCTCTTCCTCCTCACTTGTCCTCGTCCAGCTCAAAGTAATCTAAATCAGGCGGAAAGCCGAG
>NW_016228613.1:0-1290 GCF_001687245.7 Rhagoletis zephyria | reverse complement strand
ATTATTTGGCATTTACGTACTACGTGCAAATCAGAAGATATGCATACTCGCTCTCATAAAGATATATGTATGCAGCAAATTTTTGCACAAAAGTCTCATAGCTATGCATTATCTGGCATAGAGAAAAATCCAAACAAGAATTTCGTCCAGCAGAACAATGTAGTAGCACAGACACATTGACATAGTAGATACGCATGCCAAACTGCATATTTTGTATGCGTACATATCTTTAACTATTCATGCGTACGTGCCGTGCTGTAAGAGTTTAGTTTTGGTCATTTCTTTGGTCTTTCGTTATTTTGTTGACTATTTTATGCGTTCCCTTATCAGTTTGAGTGCACCGCAATACTGTTGTTTTGTAATATTTTTATACACTCATATTCATCTATGTACGAGTATGTAAGTGAGCAAGCACACTAATGATTTTCGAAAATTATATGTACTTTTTATATATTAGCCTTATGCCTTAGAATTTCGTTGGAGTTTTAGATAGCTAAGTAAAATTTCGAATAAAAACTTATAAGTTATGCCTTTTGTTTACTTGAATATGCCTTGAAAAAAATATAAATTATGTGTCAAAGATAAACAAAATTTTTGCGTATGCAGTATGTGTATTAGGGTGGTCCAAAAATGTAGGTTAAAAAGTAAAGTGGGAATTTTTATGCTCTCACCCCCTAGGATTGTTCTATACCGAAAAATATATACCCCTATTTTTATTTCGAAATCTAAATATATTTAAAGGTCGCACAAAGCGCTCAAAGTTTTCCATATATGTATTTTATATGGGGGAAAAAAGCAATTTTCGTAGAAATGGTATAGAATTCTTGAAAATCATTATTTTTTGATCGGCAAAACTCTGTTCTTCTTCAGAAAATACCCAAAATATTAACCAATTATCTATTTAAAAATTTTTTTATAGTAACTATATTTTATAGGTCCGCCAAACCCCCAGAAAATGTTAGAAAATGCAATGGAGGAAAAAATAAAAAAATCTTCGGTTTTAAAAAATGGTTAAATAAATAATTGGGTATTGTTATTGGGAGTCTTCTGAAGAGAACTNTTCTGATCGAAAAATATTGATTTTCAAGAATTCCATACCATTTCTACGAAAAGTTGTTTTTCCCCATATAAAATACATGGAAAACTTTGAGCGCTTTGAGCGACCTCTAAAAATTTTTTAATTTCAAAATAATAAATAATAGTAAACGGAATAATCCTAGAGGTTGAGAGCATTAAAATTCCGACTTTACTTGTTTTGGACCGCCCTAATGTGTATGTATGTTGTGCGAG
>NW_016228612.1:0-1290 GCF_001687245.7 Rhagoletis zephyria | reverse complement strand
AACTGGCTGCCGAGATAGGTCGATCTTCCACTCAGCAGTCGATTTGAAGACGATTTGAAATCAAAGCCCTTTCTTAAATGTCAAGCGTTTGAAAATGATTTGAAAATAACAGATTTCTCAATAAAATGAGGAGTTTGATCTCTATTTGAGAATAAGTTTAACTCTCAAATCAATTTCAAGGGTTATTTATCAATTGTATTTGTGGGCTTTCTCCTTGAATATTTTTTTCTATTCATTTGGGGTGTTCACAGTTCGTTCCAAATTATGTCTGAAAATGTAAACGTCTACATTTTGAAACATCTTTAGCATCGAACTGTGAGCACCCCTTTCTAGCAGTCGTCGCAAAATCGTCTCAAAACTTTGCTGGTGTTGCCAGACATTTCCTCTTTGCGTGCATTTTTTATATATCGCCTTTCGATTTTGTTTCTGAAAAATTGTAATTATTTAACTTAATTACCAATTCCTAATATTTGTTATTTCTTTTCCTTGATTTGTTTCTTTTCATCAGAAATTGCNAAAAAAAAATGTGATTAGTATTGCCATAATGCAACCCTGCTGCGAGGTTGCAAAATGTAGACGCGTAAAAAACATACCTTTGAGTGTGACAAAATGTAGGCGGCGTCGTTTTCCAATTTTGTATGGGAAACAACAACACCACAGATTTTACGGTTAGAAAACGTCTTAAAATGTAGACGTCTACATTTGCAGACACTATTTGGAACGAACTGTGAACACCCCAATTGTATTTTTTCAAATGAATTTAATTTTGTTCTTACATTTTTGATTTAACTGCGCACTTTTATATCATTTGACACTTGCCATGTTTCTTCAAATCAATCTCAATATATCAATATATATATATATATATATATATATATATACTCCTCGAATTTGAGCCAAATCGGACCTTAAAACGAACTTTTTAAACCACTCGGCTCCAGCGCCGTCTATGGGTTTTAATTTTTGCAAATTTATTTGCTGGAACTAACTACTATATTGTCACTTTAATTCACAAAGGCCCTAACCAAAAATTCTTTATTTTACGGATCAATAAACATAAAAACAGGTACGGTTTTTTTTTTAAGTGGATTGTAACTCCGTTGTTTTTGGTTTTAACGGTTCCAAGGTGTATTTTAATGTTATGTGTTATTTATGTTTATGTGTAATGCAGTTTCGAAAAAATTGTTGGTTAGCGCCTTTATGAATTAAGGTAAGGACATGTATGTATGTTCTGAATTTGACCAAATTGAACCTTTGTTACTTAGAACTATGTACTTTGAAAGCAATGTG
>NW_016228611.1:0-1290 GCF_001687245.7 Rhagoletis zephyria | reverse complement strand
ATAGCTAAAGAGGAGAAAACCACGTGCACTGAAGCGTCGAACGGCAATATCACTGGACTGTTTAGCAGCAGCGGATCGGATAGCGTGAGAAGAGGGTGAAAAGAGAGAGAAAGAGCGAAAAATGAGATGATAAAGTTGGTGATTCAAGTAGAGAGAGTTGTTTTGCAAAGTGATTGCTACCACTTATCACTACCACCGACTGAGGATTTCAGCAGTTAGATGTGACGTCGATGTGACGAAGTTTCGCTCCTCATTTTTTGTTCAAATTGCTCTGAACTGATAGTGCAGAAAATGGTGAAAATAGTTGAAAGCTGAAAAGATGNGTGAAAATAGTTGAAAGCTGAAAAGATGAGATGAAAAGCGAACTAGGAGTTCAGAAAAGAGACACTAAAGAGAGAAATAAGGAGAGAAAAAGTACTAATGATCAGTGGACGATAAGAGCGAAAAAAGATTTCTTTTCTCTTCAAGATGATGACAGCGATGTGAAAGGCAAACAGCAGCAGCAGCAGCAGCAGCAGTGAGGTCGGTGTTGGACATTGGCTTTCTGACTAACTAACTAACTAACTGAATGACTGACTGAACAAGCAACACTTTGGTCGACACAAAAATTACGACACTGAAACGAAACAAGAAAAAGTGAAAACGGCAGAGAAAGAAGGGGAAAACGTCAAGCAAGGAAGCAACAGCAGCAACAGCAGCAACTTTGACTGCAACAACTACTGCTAACAGTCGACAATTAACGACTGGACAGTGGAAAAAAAGAAAAAGTAGCAGTGAAAGTCTTCTTCCTTCTCTTTAGTTTATGACTACCACCACCACCGGGGAATGCTGATTACCACTGTGATGTCAACTCCACGTGAGCTTTGCTGCCACTCCTAGACTCGTTTCCTTCTTCGCAGGGAATCAAATCAAATCAGGAAAGAGGATTGGACAAGGACACCACCACCTGCTATTTCCAATCGCACAAAGAGTACCCAAAGAGGTAGGTAGCAGATTAGCAGTCTGTTTGTCTGCCGTACAGGTACTTAAGTGTTTTTTGTTGCCTGTTAAACAGTTGATGATGATGATGATGGTGATGATATGACGCCAGTGCACAGTATGACACCGAGCACAGTGGTAACGAACACAAGCACGCATTTATGAGCCAGCTAATGAAGAGTTTGGCTAAATTGATTTTTTTCTTCTTCTTTTTCTTTATATTTGCTCATTTAGTCTGTTTGCTGAGCTCATTAAAGTTCGGAGGCGGATTTTGTTTATTTAAGCTTCAAGCGAAGAGATGTGCACAGGTAG
>NW_016228610.1:1009-1293 GCF_001687245.7 Rhagoletis zephyria | reverse complement strand
GAATTTTGTTCACTGTGTCAATGACGAATTGTAGAGATTCATGCAGTCTGGGGCTTAATTTTTTTGGCAACTAAGTGTTGGCGATGAATTACACAATGAATTGCAAGCACCCCGGGTACATCTCGCTTCAAATGACTTATAAAACCTCGATAGCGCCCGAACATGGCGGGTGCTCCATCTGTTGCCACTGACAATATGTTTGATAACGGAATTGCTTTTTCCCTCAAATAATCTCGTCGAACATTGAATATAGATTCTCCTTTGGTATCTGTCGTCAAATTTCT
>NW_016228610.1:0-999 GCF_001687245.7 Rhagoletis zephyria | reverse complement strand
AGCAGTTCCTCTTGAATTTGTTGGTTCATGATGAAACGAACATAAGCTAATAATAACGATTCATTGCCAGGCAATGTTGACTCGTCCAATTGTATGGAGAAGGGGGTAGTTTGCAGATGATTGCACAAGAAGCTTTCAACGTTATCACTCATTTCATCAATTCGTCTTTGAACAGTATTGTTGCTCAAAGGAATTTTCCTGAGTGTATCGCATGCAGGTTTGTGGAGAACAGTTTTCAGAACTTCTTCAATGGCAGGCAAAATCAACTGTTCTCCGATAGTATGCGGTTTTCCTGTTTTTGCGATGAGAAGTGAAATATTGTAAGAAGCTCGTAAGCCATCATATTCGCTGTTTGACGTTGTGTCAAACATATTGTTTACGGTGAGCCTCTTTTGGAATTTCTCCTTCAGTTTGTTACAAATCTTCGGTTTGTTTGTCAGGGTGACACTTTCTAAAATGATTCTCTAATTTGGATGGTTTCATAGAATCATTGGTTAAAATTTTGTCGCATAAGAGGCACATGGGTAGTCGTTTATCCGACACCGATGGAATAAAGCCAAGCTTTAAATACTCAACACTGTATTGCCGGCACTTCCTTTTAGACTAGGCCATCATTCGCAATATTTATCTGAAAGTAAGAATTCAATCAAAAAAATGCGACGATAATCTTTATCTTTCCCCTCAGACTCTATTTTTCGATCAAATATACTCTCAAGCACATCTGCGCCATACCGGAGATTTTCAAGACATACATATGTGTGTACTTACAGGNATGTACTTACAGGTCAGTGTGAGAAAAACATTTCGCTTAACCCTTAGTGATACTGTCGCGCAGTGCGAGACGGAATCCGAAATTCAAAAATCTCAAACTGCCAGTAGTTCGCGCCAAAAACAGAGATGGGCGAGGGTCATATCTAGTACTATGTAATATCTACGTCAGGCTTTGGAGGAACTCATGAAGATCGCTCGAAATTTCGTGGACCCCTTCTCAGTTCCCAT
>NW_016228608.1:0-1290 GCF_001687245.7 Rhagoletis zephyria | reverse complement strand
TGCGAGTGCATAACCTGGCGGGTGCACATTTGCTGGCTCCCCGCACCGCACCGTGCCGCGCCCGGTCGCGCCGCGCTCATGACCCCCGCGTCTCACTGCACTGCACTCGCGCCGCCCCCAACCCATCTCCGCAAAAACTGGTTTTATGTTTTTTAAACAAAAATTTTAAAAAGTGCAATAAAACCATAATGGCTTTATTTCCATTTCCAGTTGGAAATAAGGCCATATCGAAATTATGGCTTTATTTCCAATCGCAAAGCGAAATAAAGCCATTATAGCCTTATTGCGTATGGTGTAATTGCACCACACCGGATGCATACCATCCCGCTCTTGAGTTAAGCTACGAAATCATAAACGAAATAATAATATTAATAATAACAAGCAGGCCCATGCGCAGACTGCGCAGAGAGAAATATACAGTAAACTTATCCCTCTTTGTAGCCATAGATAAAAGCAGACTGTTCTAATAGTTCGTGGAAATAGTAAACATAATTATTCTTATATACCCCTTATTTTTATTATACATACATATATTTCAAAGCGTGAATAAGAACTTATACTTATTAGGTACATAAAAACATATTACAAACTGACTGATATATGAGTGTCATGAGTTAGGGAAACATGGTGTTACTTACAATATATATACCTTTGTATACAATATTTAAGGTGAAAATATATTCAGAATTAACTTTTTGAGTAAATGCTTCTTTAACAGAAACAATAATATCTGAGCTAAGGGAGCGGTGCGAGAGAGACAACTGTCAGTTTATCGAACCTTTAATTATTGAATTATGTGTGTGCCCACCACTGTCGTATACGGTGTATGCGATGCTGCAGCCACAATAGTGCTTCAGTAAAAAATACCTTTAGTATGGCTTAACATTGGTAAATTAAAAACAAAAATAAAATTGCAAAGTTCTTGACTTCAGAGGTGTTATGACCATTAATATTACCTAATAACCACTCAGGGGACCTCTGATTTTTCAAATAACACCTCATTAGTTGAATTGCTTACATAGAAAAGTATAAAAAGGGAGACTAACAAAAAAACACCTTAGAGAAATAATATATAAGATAAGTCGTATAGTTCAAGTACTAGATATGTTTTTGCGAATGCAAATTTCAGGAAAATTAACAAAGAACTTTCAAAGTTATCTTGGCCAATATATAAAGATGACGTGGAGCGTAGCGTTGAGCACTTTAGTGATACTGTTTTCAGTTTGTTTCGAAGGTATGTTCCAAAACTTAATATTGTTTATGAAGAACCAACACAATTATGGTTCACTA
>NW_016228606.1:0-1290 GCF_001687245.7 Rhagoletis zephyria | reverse complement strand
CAGTGTCACCACTTTCACCAGTGTCGCCAGTGTCACCAGTGTCGCCAGTATCGCCAGTGTTACCAGTGTACCAGTTTCACCAGTGTACCAGTGTTGCCAATGTCGCCAGTTTCCCCCAGTGTAACCAGTGCCGCCAGTTTCACCAGTGTCACCAGTTTCACCAGTGTACCAGTATCACCAGTGTCGCCAGTGTCACCAGTGTCGCCAGTGTCACCAGTGTACCAGTGTCGCCAATGTCGCCAGTGTCACCAGTTTCACCAGTGTCACCAGTTTCACCAGTGTACCAATATCACCAGTGTCGCCAGTGTCGCCAGTGTCACCAGTGTCACCAGTTTCACCAGTGTACCAATATCACCAGTGTCGCCAGTGTCGCCAGTGTCACCAGTGTCACCACTTTCACCAGTGTCGCCAGTGTCACCAGTGTACCAGTTTAACCAGTGTACCAGTGTTGCCAATATCGCCAGTGTCGCCAGTGCCACCAGTGTACCAGTGTCACCAGTGTACCAGTGTCATCAGTGTCACAAATGTCACCAGTGTCGCCAGTGTCACCAGCATCGCCAGTGTCACCAGTGTCACCAGTATCGCCAGTGTCACCAGTCGCCAGTGTCACCAGTGTCACCAGTTTCAGCAGTGTCACCAGTGTCACCAGTGTCGCCGGTTTCAACAGTGTCACCAGTGTAGCAGTGTCACCATTGTACCAGTGTCGCCATTGTCGACAGTGTCGCCAGGTTCACCAGTGTACCAGTATCACCAGTGTCGCCAGTGTCACCAGTGGCACCAGTGTCACCAGTGTCGACAGTGTCGCCAGTGTCACCAGTGCCACCAGTGCCAACAGTGTCACCAATTTCACCAATGTCGCCAGTGTACCAGTGTCACCAGTTTCACCAGTGTCACTAGTGTCGCTAGTGTACCAGTGTCGCCAGTGTCACCAGTGTCGCCAGTGTCGCCAGTGTGGCGACACTGGTGATACTGGAACACTGGTGACACTGGTGACACTGGCGACACCGGTGACAATGGCGACACCGTCGACAATGGCGACACTGGTACAATGGTGACACTGCTATACTGGTGACACTGTTGAAACTGACGACACTGGTGACACTGGTGAAACTGGTGACACTGCTGAAACTGGTGACACTGGTGACACTGGCGATACTGGTGACACTGGCGACACTGGTGTGGCGACACTGGTGATACTGGAACACTGGTGACACTGGTGACACTGGCGACACCGTCGACAATGGCGACACCGTCGACAATGGCGACACTGGTACAATGGTGACACTGCTA
>NW_016228604.1:0-1290 GCF_001687245.7 Rhagoletis zephyria | reverse complement strand
AAAAAAAAAAACATGTAAATATTGTTTATAAGAGTACCAAGCAAGAAACAAACATTGCTACTTACGTAAATAGGCAATAACGAGGAGCGCGGATAGCGCGTGCCAACAGCCGCACGGCAACAGCAGCAGATGAAGGAAATGGAAAATTTATCAAACACATATGCATGAGTGACTCATATACACAGGTAAGCGCTGGTAAGTGAATGAATTGAATAAAATTAAGGATATCAAATTATAATAATAAGGAAATGACTGATGCTGCTGTGCAACCACAGGCGAGCGCGCATGAAATCGAAAATCGTACGGAAAATGCAGAGTGGTTTTGCTGCGTCGGTTGGTTGAATTTTACTTTCAGCTTCCGGTGTGGCAGCAACCAACGGCTGGCTGTGCACGCAACAGACGGTAAAGTGGCTGGCTGGCTGACTCGCTGTCTTGGAAAATGTTATGCAAATAGGGACACCAAGTGGCGGAACAGTTAGATCAATAAATGAAAAATTGCCGCGGTGAAAGNGAGGCTGCCGGCATCTTTCATAACTCATATTTTTATTTTGCAACAATTGATGGACCTTTTTTTTCTCATTTTGAAAACAGATGACAAATTAAAATTTCAGTTGCAAAATATGCAACTTATTTCACATTTCACACTCGCACTCTGCTGCAAGCGTGTTTTTATGCTTCACGGTTTGTCCTTCGCTGCTGGCTGTCCTTTGTGTGAAAAAGAATTATGTGGCCGTTTCTGGCGAAAACTGTCAAAAGTGGCAATTAATGCAAAATCACTGTACATTGCGTCCACGCCCACCACATTTAGCCACAAACTGAGTCTCATCCTGTTTAGTGAATTGCAGGCGAGACGCTCAGGTGTATGGTTAAATGCCAGCCATAGTTTCAGTTGACCTGCCGGAATTTGTTTCTTTCCTTCTGCGTCCGTCCGTTAATAAAGACCCTAACCGATGTCACAGTGTTGCTTAAGCATACAAGCACACACACACGCACAGGCGATGCCGTACACATCCTTCATCCTTTTGCTGGTTCATATCTTTGTGGCCGCCGCGCTCAGCTTCATTAATTTGCTGATTAGCTTGTAAAGATGTTAACCTTTTGCATGGAAATGAAATGTGATTTGTACGCTTCTTTTTGCAAGCAAATATTTAATTGTTTCAAAACAGGTAGTCCGGACTACCGGACTACTGGAGTAGCTGTGTTGGGTTTACACTTGTCCCGCTCGTTACATTTAAGCGGTTTTTTTTTTGAGACGCAAGTGGCCCATTAAGTTCGACAAGTAGGCCTCCT
>NW_016228603.1:0-1290 GCF_001687245.7 Rhagoletis zephyria | reverse complement strand
CATACCAAAATAACAGTAAATCCGTCAAATATAAACAAAAATAAGCATACAGTTCGCCATGTTTTTAGAGGTAAAAAATCTGATGTAACTGATCAAAACGGATTCCAGATTCGCGACTCTAAACACAACACACAACACCTGAGTTTCCATTTTTTTCTTATGTTTCACGATTCAAAGAATAAGGAGAAATCGGCCAGATGAGTGAGCCCTAGAGATTTGCCCATATATGTATGTTTCCAGGTATACAGAATTTATTGCGTCATAAACTGAAAAGCACTGATCTCTTGGCATTTTCATATAACTAGTGACACGTTTGAATTCCTTTCATTCAAGTTTTGGCATTTTATCACTCTTCAACAGCAGGGCAGACACCTAAGACACAGTCACATAAACACAAATCAGTCGCAACTACGCATAAGTATGTACTTTAGTATGCTAATAAAAATCTTATTAGCACACTTCCGCGGAGCACTGCTAGCTGATGCATGTATGCACTGTAGAATCCCTGCAGAAAAAAGTTATCATTTGATAAAAAATAACCCACTTGTAGTTAGCTTTTTTGCGGGATTTCTATAAAATATATAACTTGTAGTTAGCTACAAAAAGCTAACTTGAAACTTGTTGACAAGTAATGCAGGAGTAAAGCTCGAGATTGTTTTCTTTAAACGCGTTTCCATTCAAATGTCCTGCACTTCGCAAATACTTTTTCGAATTGAGGACAACTAAAAGGAAGATCGAAATTTCATATTATCATTTTGAAGCTATGTCTGACGGAGTTCGAATATGGGACCAGCAGAATATTGAAACAAATATAAAATGTAATAAAATAAAGTACCTAAATGAAAAAAAATAAAAAAAATAAAATAATACCTTGTTTTCCCTATTGATATTTGATGTCCAAAAGTAGTTAGTTACATCAAATGCAAAGGTAACCACCCTTGACTATTTCGCAGCCTTCGCCATAGAAATATAATTAGCTTTCGTCAAAGAAAATATTCAGATAATAAGTGACTTTTAGCTCCTTCCTAATCAACTTAAAGATAGCTTATAGTTAGATACATTTCCTGCAGGGATGCGATAACACAGCTCTTTTTTTAACTCTTGTACATACAATCATTTTTCTCGTCTTTTATAACTCAAAATTNTCCCTATTGATATTTGATGTCCAAAAGTAGTTAGTTACATCAAATGCAAAGGTAACCACCCTTGACTATTTCGCAGCCTTCGCCATAGAAATATAATTAGCTTTCGTCAAAGAAAATATTCAGATAATAAGTGACTTTTAGCTCC
>NW_016228602.1:0-1290 GCF_001687245.7 Rhagoletis zephyria | reverse complement strand
AGTATGTATGTATGTACATATGTTTTAATTAATGTTTCTATAAAATCTATACAAAATATTTTTGTTCGTCTTTATACAAGATTAAAAACAATATTCTATTATTTGATAGATACTTAAATGANAAGGCCAACAACTGTGCCAAGTTTGGAAGAAATTGGTGCAGCGGTTACCAAGATATACACATGTAACCATAAGTGGGCGTGGCTACGCCCATTTTCCAAAAATGTATAATATTCTTATTTTTCGTCTAAAAATTGTCGCAAATATCAATTTTGAGTGAATTATCTTTAATAGTTACTAAAATATCGCAGTTTTCGTATTTCTGAAAATTACCGTTATATGGGAGGTAGGCGTGGTTATTGCCCGATTTTACCCATTTTTAACACCATCCATCCATACGCCCGAAAGAAGTGCGCGTACCAAGTTTCGTTAAGATATCTCAATTTTTACTCGAGTTATCGTGTGCACAGACGGACGGACGGACAGACAGTCACCGCTTAATCGATTTCTCTTTTCATTCTGATCATTTATGTATACATTTGTCTATATCTATCTCGATTCATCTTGCCTGTTACAAGCAACCGTTATGTGAACAAAGTTATAATACCCTTGTGCACAATTGCGCTCGGGTATAAAAATGTGTGATACATTTGATCTCTGTGGTCGTAAGCAATAACCGCCTAAGTCGACTTAAGAAAGAATTGGGTTATATATGCTATCGTTTTCTGCAGCTACTATTTCTAAGGTGTCCATCCGTCCTTTATTTTAAAGGACAGTCCTTTATTTTAACCCCCTGTCCTTTATAATTTTTGTCAAAATAAAGGACGCCATTTGTCGTTTATTTCATAACTGTCCTTTATNATTCTATTTAAAAAGTTATAGAAGTAAATATTTTGGTTTCTTCATAAGGTTAACATTACAATGAAAATATTTAAAGCGCTTTTTCTCGAATTCAGGTTTATCTACTTAGGCGATTATTGCTTATGACCACAGATCTATTTTTTGTTTCTTCTACGATACATTTTTTTATGCCGTCGCGGCAAGACTGTTTGACACAGTTGGCTTTACAATTGGCCGAACCAAATATGAAGCGTCGTTTGACAATGAATTTGCCGGGAGAATTAGGAAGCACTATACGGAATATTCTAGACCTGAGCCGAAAATCCTCTTGAAGTGAACCCCCGGAAATATTGCAGAAGCAGGCAAGATGTAAGCAGTGTCGAAGGAGTTGAGATAGAAAGGTTAAAACTGCAAAGAAATTTGCATTAACTGCGTTTAGAACAAAAAAAA
>NW_016228601.1:0-1290 GCF_001687245.7 Rhagoletis zephyria | reverse complement strand
TCAATGACGGGATTAAAGAGGTTCTCGAAGACGGTGTACGCCTCGGCGTCCGGAGCGTACATGCCCACGCCACTGTCCAGGTTCTCCATGCCTGACTGCACCACGTCCAGCAGGGTGGCGCCCATCTGCGTCTTTTTGCCTATGGTGAAAGGGATCGAGTTTAGTGAAAAGAAAAAAGCGGTTCATTTTCGTACCTTTCAGCTCTTCAAAAATCTCCTTGGTGAGGTGCTTCTTTAGCAGCGATTTGCAGTCGGCTGCTCCCTGCAGTTTGGCGAAGCCTGCTTCAAGCTTTTCAAGCGTCTCTTTGGGCACGTCACCCATGGTGCTAAGACTACGAAGTTGGCTAGTTTGCTTGAGTTGCTTGCAAAAGATTGGATACTTTTTACACCCAACACTAGATCTCAATAATGACAACTTGAACATTTGTGGTTGCTTTTTGAAAGATAGATTTGCTCTCTACTATTGTTGTGATTATTTCGTAAAGCAACTGTTGACACTGTCTAAAAGTTCTAAAACAGCTGACTGATTTCAATGACTCATCAAGAATTATAGGCAATTTTTTTTGTAAATAAGAATCAAAGTTTTATTAGTGACTATTTTTGGCACAGTGAGTATAGTGCGAGGTGTAAATGCAATAACAAGTTGACTACCAGTTAGTTGTCAAAAAGAAGTTGTAAACGATCACATTTGGCGGGTAGTGTTGTGTACAAAAGAATATAATACAAAAAGTGAAAAGGAACATTATGCAAGGACTGAAAGCGAGTGGGAAATCTACAAGCATTTACACGGTGGGCGGGTGAGTATGTACACTGTACAGCAGGGGGATGATATGTCCTACGCTGGGGTGTTAGTGGTGATAGTGGTGATGATGATGTCTTGCTTCACAGTGCTCAGATAACAAAACAACAAAACCAACCTCTCGGTGGTGTCTGAGTGTTGAGGTAATAGGTGAGGGTTGTTGTCACAAAGTGTGTGACAGTCTTATCGATGATCACTATCGCCGTTGACTACAGATCGAGCTGATCGCTTCTTACTGTGAACCTTACTCTTCACAAACTGATCATGAATGCTCAACTCTGGCCGCTTTCCGCCCCAAACACCGTTGGCGTGAGTGAACGAGTGGTCCAAGTTGAAGCGCATCGGCAAACTGTCCTGCTGATGCTGCTGCTGCTGATGTGGTCGTCCTTTAGCTGACCCTCTGAAATCAGTGTTAAAGTTGTTCATCGGCAGCTTGCACAGCTCCTCCGAGACGAGGTAGTGATTGACTTCACTTGAGGAGTAGCTGCTGTC
>NW_016228600.1:0-1290 GCF_001687245.7 Rhagoletis zephyria | reverse complement strand
TTTTGTTTCTTTTGGCTTTGATTTCCTTTTCAATTAACTGTTTGCACATATGTCTAGTGTGTTCCTGTTCCTCTTTCGGCAGCATAGATATGGCTATTTCCGCATCTACAATATCGAGACAGCGAACCTACCAACCTATTACCTGCTTCTGAAATAAAAAAGGACATCATGGCATTTCTAATAATTAATCATCGACGAAAATCACATTACCTAAGATAAATGAACATAAATTAAGGACAAAAACTCGAACCAGACAGAACGAAAAATGACACTGAAGATGGCACAATGCCGAAACCGGTTTGTCTGCAAACTAAACTTGACAAGGGATGACGGAAATTCGTTCCAAAATAAATCATCTTACCACCCTGTCGGANAATGGCACAATACCGAAACCGGTTTGTCTGCAAACTAAACTTGACAAGGGATGACGGAAATTCGTTCCAAAATAAATCATCTTACCACCCTGTCGGAAAAATCAACCAACATCAACACACATAACACTACTTTGCTTACTTGACTTCTCAAAAGCATTTGTACTAAATTTTAAGAGTATTTCGGATTTGGAAAGAATTCTGTAGGGTTTGTATTTGTGTTATTGTCCTTTATTGTACTGTGTTAATTTCAACTTTGTAATTTTAAAAATTTTTTACTTAAGTGATTTTTGTAGTTCAAACATCAAATAGAAAATTATTATTATTCAAACTTTGCTAACAACATAAAAATAAATTATGTCTTGTTAACTTTTAATAAAAATATTTTTAAAAAAATATCTTTGGAATCAACTACAATTTTGGCGATCCTGACAGGAGAACCTCGAGCCATTATACGTTTACGTATACAGTCAGTTAATAAAGCTTAGGTACAGCGAATTTTTTACAATACATGCAACTATTTTTTAAATATTTTATTTTTCGATAATTTTCTATAAAAATATGGGCAATTCTACAACTTCTTCTTCTTCTTCTTATTTGGCGCTGTAACCGCCTAAGCGATTNGCTAACAACATAAAAATAAATTATGTCTTGTTAACTTTTAATAAAAATATTTAAAAAAATATCTTTGGAATCAACTACATTTTTGGCGATCCTGACAAGAGAACGTCGAGCCATTATACGTTTACGTATACAGTCAGTCAATAAAGTTTAGGTACAGCGAATTTTTTACAACTTACAATTTACTACCGCGGAATTAGCCTTCTAAGCATAGGTTACAAGGTCTTAGCGAGCNCAATTGAAAATGCTAAGTGAAGCCAAGTCCTTCTCCACCTGATCTTTCCAACGCAGAGGAGGC
>NW_016228599.1:0-1290 GCF_001687245.7 Rhagoletis zephyria | reverse complement strand
CATTCGCGACCTGCTGGCCACCGACGTCACCAAGCGGCTGGCCCTTCGAGAGCGCCCCGACACCGGCGTCTACGTGGAGGACCTCTCCAGCTTCGTCTGCAAGAGCGTCGGCGAGATTGAGCGCGTCCTGGTGAAGGGGCGGCAGAACCGAGCCGTCGGCGCCACCAACATGAACGAGCACAGCAGCCGCTCGCACGCCATCTTCCTCGTCACCATTGAGCACAGCGAGCGGGACCCGGCGACGGGCGTGGAGCACATTCGCGTCGNAGCACAGCAGCCGCTCGCACGCCATCTTCCTCGTCACCATTGAGCACAGCGAGCGGGACCCGGCGACGGGCGTGGAGCACATTCGCGTCGGCAAGCTCAATCTGGTGGACCTGGCGGGCAGCGAGCGCCTCGGCAAGACACAGACGGCGGGCAAACGTGCCAAGGAGGGCATCACCATCAACCTCAGCCTGTCGGCGCTGAGCAACGTCATCTCGGCGCTAGTGGACGGCCGCACCAAGCGGCACATTCCCTACCGCGACTCGAAGCTGACGCGGCTGCTGCAGGACAGCCTGGGCGGCAACGCCCGCACGGTGATGGTCGCCAACATTGGCCCCTCGGCGTACAACTACGAGGAGACGCTGACGACGCTGCGGTACGCCAGCCGGGCGAAGAACATCCAGAACAAGCCCAAGATCAACGAGGACCCGAAGGACACGCTGCTGAAGGAGTTCCAGGCGGAGATTGAGCGGCTGCGGTTGCAGCTCGAAGAGCGGCGGCGGCTGAAGCTGACGGCCAGCAGCGTCAGCGGTAAAACATCGTCTGAAGATGTCACCAGTGACCAGCTCCCAGCCACCATGATCGACGTGGAGGCAAGTGAGCGGTTGCAAGCTCGTATCCGCGCCATGGAGAGCAAAATGCTGGTCGGAGGAAAGAACATTGTCGACCACACCAATGAACAGCAACGTGAGCTGGAGACGCGGATGGACCAGCTGCGGGCGCAACGGCAGCGGGAGCGAGCCATGGTCCGCCAGCTGGAGGAGCAGGAGGAGGCGACGCAGGAGGTGCGGGAGACCTTCACCTCACTGCAGCAGGAGGTGGAGATGAAGCGGCGGAAGCTGCGAAAGGTAGTCAAGGAGTTTCAGGTGAGTAGAAAGACTGTTTGTAGAGTGTTCTATTTGTCTTCCTTTTCGTTTTGTTTACATTCTTTTTCTCCTGTGCAGTCCATCAACTCTGAGATTCGCGACCTCCACGAAACGGCCTCCGAGGAGCGGCGCGAGCTGGAGCGCATCTCCAGCGACCTGA
>NW_016228598.1:0-1290 GCF_001687245.7 Rhagoletis zephyria | reverse complement strand
AATATTTATTTAAGTTCTGTTACTGCAGTTATTTAGAACTGTGAGGTTTTATTTCGGTTAGAATGGCTCGCCATTATGGCCACGGTAGCAAATTTAGCGCCTAGAGTTATGCAACATTCAATGCCGCAATAGTTTATATTGCAGTTGATTTTTGCAGGCCGATGCTCTTCTTCAACGTTATCTCCTTTGCACTTCTCAAATGATGTAAACAAATTTTATTAAGGTAATGAAATAAAAATTCGTTTATCGGATTTTTTTATTCATTATGCACAAAAAACTTCAAAATATTGTGTAATTTTACTTAGTACATATCGAGTCCTAATCGCCAAAATGACATAAGTGAAATTTTTTCCAAAATTTTATTTTCGATGCAGAAATGCCTCAAGATGCTCTAGGAATATTTCTGCAATCAAAAAGAAAATTTCGAAAAAGTTTCGCTTACGTCTTTTAGGCGGTTAGGGCTGGATTAATTTTTTATAATAATGTAACTTCGTTAAAAAATTGGCATGTAGTAAAGCCGTCAACACTACTTTAGCCATGACTTCCAAAAGCCATTAGTCAACTCGTTAATAATCTCATTTGACTAACTGACAGTTGCTTTGCAAGATCGAAAATCCAATTACCAGTACTATTGCTACAGCATGAATTGTAAAAGACGAATGTATATATTTTTTTTCTTAATTTTTAATTTTTTAATCTCTAAGCTAACAAATTCGATTATTATCTGTACTTACCACCGTTGAGAAACATTTGAAATATATGTATGTATCTGCGTTCACAAATCACCTGTCCGTCGCTGCTAATCTCTAACCAAAATGGATAATTGTGGGTTAAGTGGCAAGCGCTTTTTTAGTATTGAACTAGTATTTTTCCACAATGTTTTACAAAGCTTGTTTACTTTGCGCTCACAAGCAACTGCAAGTCAAAGTAAGCGTTTTTATTGCGACTGCAATTTTTTACCAAATCACCAACCTCGAACTGGCATATCACGAAGTGGCAGGTATAGCTACTTGGGCGCATATAGCGAGTATGACTACGTCTGTGACTATGAAAACAATGACTTCATTGCAATTAATAACAGTTTGTTCTCAATAGAGGCTAGTTTTTCTTTTTTTGCGTGCAAAGGTTTTCTTGATACTATAGAAACATTGCAAACGATGTAGGTTATGCCACGGCACAGTTGCTTGTGTTGCATGGTCAACTGGTTAGCTTGTTTGTTTATTGGTGTCGGTTTTTTTTTGTGTCCAACAAATGACTGTTATGACTGTTATATTTCAATAAAAGCTAGTT
>NW_016228597.1:0-1290 GCF_001687245.7 Rhagoletis zephyria | reverse complement strand
GGTGACAATTTCCCCTATATGATAGTTACTAACTTCAAATCGATATATTAATTATTTATGTTTGTCCATCAACCCTAAAAGGGAACAGTCCAGCGCCTTCGTCTTGGTCTGCAGGCTGTATCGGAGATACAGCCGCTAAATTTAAACGTAGAATACGAGGTATGGTTAAGAGCATATCAAAGTCAAAAACGAAAGCACACACTAAGGAAAAAATATCGATAACAAAAGCGATAATAATATCGATAGCAAAATCGATAAAAAAATCGATAACTTAATCGATTCCAAAATCATTAAAAAAATCGACTACAAACTCGATAACAAAATCGATTACAAAGTCGATAACAAAATCGATAAAAATATCGACATCAAAAGCGATAACAATATCGATAGCAAAATCGATAAAAAAATCGATAACTTAATCGATTCCAAAATCATTAAAAAAATCGACTACAAACTCGATAACAAAATCGATTACAAAGTCGATAACAAAATCGATAAAAATATCGACATCAAAAGCGATAACAATATCGATAGCAAAATCGATAAAAATATTGATAATGAAACCGATTAAAGGAATCGATAACCAAAGCGATAAAAATTAACAAAACCGATAATACCATTGATGACAAAATCGATAAAAATAACGACAACAAAATCGATAACAAAAGCGATAAAAATATCGATAACAACATTGATAAAAATATCGATAACAAGATCGATAACAAAACCGATAAAAATATCGATAACAAAACCGATAAAAATATCGATAACAAAATCGATAAATAATCGATAATAAAATCGATAACAACTTCGATAACAAAATCAATCAAAATATCGATAACAAAATCGATAAAAAATATCGATAACAAAATCGGTAAAAATATCGATCATTATATNCGATCAGTTCCGAAAATACCGATAGCAAAATCAATAACAATATCGATTAAAATTTCGATAACAAAATCACAAAACCGACAAAATATCGATTATTATATCGATAAGTCCCGAGAATCTCGAGAATTTTTAAAATCCCGAAATAGTTCCTAGATTGAGTCTCCGTGCCTCTATCTGTATCCCTTTCTCTACAACTACCTTTAGTTTAATCTTTTTTCCTCTATCTTCATCTTTACTTTTATGGGTATTCTCATCCTCATATTTTTCTTTATATTTATCTTTGTTTTTATTTTTATGTTTATCATATTCTTCATATACATATTCCCCTTCACCTTTGCCCTTATAACTATAAGTAAAGTGTTTAAATTTATCTTCGTCCTCATTTTTGCCTCTATC
>NW_016228596.1:0-1290 GCF_001687245.7 Rhagoletis zephyria | reverse complement strand
CCCCGAGGGTATACCCGTTCCTGTCTATTTCGGCCCGCCCCCTGCACACAATGCGCTGCATAAAACAAAAGAATGGATCCCAAAATGAGAAAAAACCACAACAACAACAATGTAAGTGAAATCAGCAGCGGCACAAAAAACCTGGACGGCAGGGGCTGCATGGTGCTTGGGGCAGATCCGTCCCAGGGAACACCGACTGCAGAAAGTGATCCGTTCAAGCGTGCTTTNTAGCGTGGAGAAGCCGGTACGAACGAGATCGTCGCCACCAGCACTACAAGACAGCGAGCCTCAAATGAAGGGAGCCAAACAGAACGGAGACTACATGTCGGAGCTCGGAGATGCTATTAAGAGGCTGACGGAGGCAATGTGCCCGCCACAACGCTCAATAAACAATAGCATGCGAGAGATACTCAGCTCACTAACAAAGCTGCATGCGAGTGCCCTGGAGGAGTACTCTAGAATAAAGGCAAGCAGACGGAGTATTATCAACATACCGGTAACTGCTGAAACCCCGAAGAGGCCCCGGGAGGAAAGCCAACTAAAGCGTAGGACGCCACCCAAGAAAAATAAAACCACGCATGAGGAGGTGACTACCAATCCTGCAACCAAACAGAGTAAGGTGGAGTCAAACGAAAATTCCGGCAAGATTGAGGAGACGGAGGTGGAGAAAGAAGGAGAATGGATAGAGGTCCAACGCAGGTCACATGGCAAAAAGAAGATGGCATACAAACCACCACCACGGCCAGATGCCATAATTATAACTCGGACGGGAGCTATGACATACAGCGATATACTAAGGACCGTTAAAAAGGAAGAGGCGCTGCAGAAACTCGGCGAGAGCGTATCACGCATCAGAAAGACGGTCAAGGGTGAAATATTTCTGCAGCTTAAGGAGACGCAAATGAAGGACACGGCCGATTTCAAGAGCGAAATAGGTAAGCTTCTAGGGAACCAGGCACAGATCAGAGCCCTAACCCACGAGACGATGGTAGAAATCCGTGACCTGGACGAGATTACCGCCAAGGAGAATATTGCCGAGGTCATCCGCAACCAGATAAAGGAGCTAAACCACCTGAATAAAAATGCGATACAAAGCATCAGGGCGGCGTATGCGGGCACACAAACCGCGGTGGTAAACCTCCTAGCACAGGAGGCAAGATTACTTCTTGACGCGCAGAAAAGAAAGGTAGGATGGGTAGTGTGCAGAGTAAGGGAGAAACCGAACCCCAAAAATGCTTCAGGTACCTGGAATACGGCCATATAGCGAGAGACTGCAAAAACGCGGAAGAC
>NW_016228595.1:0-1290 GCF_001687245.7 Rhagoletis zephyria | reverse complement strand
AGAACGAAGACAGTGCTAGCAGGATTCTGTATACATGTACATGTGTGTACATACTGAGCCAAAAGTGCAATGGTTTTTTGAAACAAGTTATTGTTTGGGTTTTTCGTGGTTAATACACCGATTGTAAGAAAATTTGATTCAAGTCGAATATTTGAAGACAAACTTATAAAGCGGCTGTAGCTGAGTGTGTACATGGTTAAAAATTTCGGGTTTAATTTTAAAACTTTTTGGACTACATACATATATGACCAAACTAAATTCAGTTTCAAATGCAAACCTTACAAGTTTAAAAAAAAGAGGGCACATATATTGGGTTTAGAATTTAAACAGTTCGGTAGCAACCAATTGTATCAAGCATCTTTGCACACTCAGTTACAGCCACGCATGTAAATGTGTTTTCATATGTTGAGTTTGAATCAACACCACATTTCGCTGTGTGCAAAGATTTTCTATTTCGGTTTAGATTTTAAACCAAATTTTCTATATATGAAACCTAGAAACTAGAATTAAAACATTTTGGTTTGATTTTTAAACCACGAATTTTTTGGATTAAAATTTAAACCAGAATATATTAAAAATTGCTTAAAACTATTGACAGGTTTAAAAAGTAGACTATAAAAGATTAAAAAGAGCAGTAGTTCCTAAGCAGTGTAAAAATTAAACCCAAATTTTTGACCGTGTAGAGATGCCTGCTGTTATTACCCTGCAAAAAATTGTGCGCCTAATCTCTAAAGAGAGTATACTGAGATTACTCTCAATCGGGTACAATTAGGCATTAATTAGTAACAACTAGTCTCATACGGGCACTTAGTCAACAAAATTTGGTGCAAACTTCTGTGTATCCGAATTATGAAAAAGTAACTGCGAAGTGCAGAACATAAGCGTGTTCAAACGAAAAAATCAGCAAACAAAAGTTTGCTTAATTTATTTTAGAAATTAGTAGTAGTAGTAGTAGCGATTAGTAGCAAAATCTATTAGAAACTCTAAAAGAGTATCCATAAAAAAATCGATAAAAATATCGATAACAAAAACGATTAAAATATCCATAACAAAATCGATAAATATCGATAACAAAATCGATAAATATCGATAACAAAATCGATAAATATCGATAACAAAATCAATTAATATCGATAACAAAATCGAAAAATATCGATAATAAAATCGATAAATATCGATAACAAAATCGATTAGTACCGATAACAAAATCGATTAATACCGATAACAAAATCGATAAAAGCATCGATAACAAAATCGATAAAAATATCGCTAACAAAATAGTTAAAAATA
>NW_016228593.1:0-1290 GCF_001687245.7 Rhagoletis zephyria | reverse complement strand
GTAATTGCTCCAACTGTGCTGTTGTTGTCGAGGCAAGGCTTTTCGACTCCACGCTGCTGTCCTCTGTCACTGGCTCTTGAACTGTGAGTTCACTTGCAACAGCATGCGTCTGAGCTGTGGTTGATTGAACCTCAAGATGCTCTAGCTCATTGCTGGCTTGGATAAGGTATTGGTTTTCCTTAAGATCATCTGCTTTCTCCTCAAATTGTGCGTGGAGTTCATTGTTTGTTGTTGCATCAGTAATATCATCAATCTTTTGCTGCACTGGGTCGCTAAGTTCATTTTGAGCTGTGTCAATTTTATATTCAGCTTCGCTGGGTTTGTCATTTTCGGAGTTGTTTTCTGCATTGATTTCTATGTCCCGTATCTCATTATTCACTAGGGGCTCGTAGAGGGCTTCTTTTTCCATTTTAAGTTCCAATTGAGCCGCAGTTTCTTTGTTGGTGCTCTCCTCGCTTTGTATGCCTTGTAATTTTTCAATACCATCATCTTCTACAAGCGGATTTAAAGTCGTTCCAGCGGTTTTCTCTTCAACATAGTTTTCGTTTGCCTCCGCTTTTCCCTGCTCTATGTCTGCTGTGATGGTGGCTTCTTCCTGTACCTCGATATGTAGGGGTTCAATTTGATCTACCTCTAATTCTACACCTGGCTTTTTGATCACAATATGCGCACTCTTTACAGCTTCGGGCTCAACAGTTGTGTCGGTTTGCTCGTTAAGCAAAGACTGGCTCTCCTCGAAGTGTATAAGTTCTTCCAGTGGAGCATTTTCTAATGCTTCGACGGGCTCGGTAGCCGTAAGGTTCTCATTCAAAACTATAGATAGCGACGGTGTATCTCCTTCAACTGGCGTAATCTCTGTTGCGATGTGTTCGTCTTCGGTTTCAACATCAGCGATGCCTTTTTGAGTTGTCTTCAGGCTTTCTTTCAAGTCATCTGATAATTTGCTGATATTGATTTCAGCATTGTCCCTCTTTTCAGTTTCGACATAAATACTTTCCTGACTTTCACTAGAATTATTTTCCTTATCGTTATTCTCTTGAGAATTGTCAAGCTTTTGGTGCGATTGGACACCGTCTTCAGTTATTTCGTTAGAGTCATGTGTGTAGAGCTTTGCCTCACACGTAGGATCCAGCTTAGTGGATGTGGTGTTTTTAACTTCTCCAAGTAGTCTATCAAGATTTTCGTTTTTCTCTCGTTCAATATTTTGCTTTTCACCATCTTCGTTGATCTCATTTTCTGCAACAGCATTTTCGTTTAAAATTTCGAAATTTTCGTTTGCATTTACATTCA
>NW_016228592.1:0-1290 GCF_001687245.7 Rhagoletis zephyria | reverse complement strand
TGTTGTACCAGTCGGTCCAGTAAATGCTGTTATCGAACTGTTAGAGAGTGGGCAGAAGGATAAGAAAAATATAGTTAATAAGAGCGAATTGGGGGTCGACAAGAGAAAATAATTAGTAAATTAGTCGGCATCTTGCTAACCATTGTCAGACCAAATGGATGCGGTGCATAGTCCACAATTTTTGTGCGGCGCTTGCCATTGAAATCGACCGAGGCAATATTGTCTTCCAACGCATCGGCCCAAAGTAGGCGGCGGTTACTGTGAAAAGTGAAGAAATTTAAATGGAAATTTTTTTCTCACTAATTACGCGTCGAAACTCACTCAAAGTCCAGCGTCAGTCCGGTGGGGAAACCTAAATTGTCGGTTACAATAATGCTGCGATTAGAGCCGTCCAACAAGCTACGTTCTATGCGCGCCGGTGCATCCCAGTCAGACCAGAAGAGATACCTGAAAAAATATGCAATGACAAATCCTTTGAAACGCAAATGCTGCAGCTAAACAAACCCTTTGCGTGGGTGCAGGATCAGCGAGCGTGGATCACCCAAATCTTCGGAGATGAGTTCTTTGCGGCAACTGCCATCCAAACGCGCAACTTCAATAACTTTCCGATCTGTGTCGGACCAGTAAAGATTATCTGCAATCCAGTCGACTGCAATGCCATTCGGTGTCAACAGTTCTTTATTTACAATAGCCTTGCTGTCAGAGAGATTTGTGAGATCAACGCGTCTAATTACATCTGTATTGACGTCCGCGAAGTAAAGCAACTTCTTGCGGAAATGGTAGTCGAGCACAACGGCGCCATGTACAGCATTTATGGGCAATACCACGTCCATGTAATCGGGCATATTAAGCGAGATCATGCCGATGCCAGAGCGTTGTGCAATGAGTAGGTACTCCTGCGTGTAAAGATGTATGGAAAATTAGAAAAGCAGTTTTGCTGTACAAGAAAGAGAAACTTACATCTGGCAAGGTCTGACACTGATTGGTGCTGCCTTCTTTCAGTTTGAGGCCGATAGGACATCTGCAAGAATAGCCCGTTGGATTGCGCAGACAAAGGTGCGAACAGCCACCATTGTTGGTGCCGCAAACATTTTCCGGTTGCGTTTTGTTGACCTGTTGATATGTAAATGTTTATGTCATGCGACATTTATAAATACGTAAGTAATATTTTTCTTACCGTTATCACTTTGATATCCATCAAGCCATCTAGATTGGTCATTATTTCTTTTTTTGCTGTAATATTTCGTCGATCGGTCATATGCAAAGCTTTCGATTTCCAATCCGTCCAAT
>NW_016228591.1:0-1290 GCF_001687245.7 Rhagoletis zephyria | reverse complement strand
GCAGATGTATGTACTAAAAATGAGCTATGCGCATAGCATGATAACAATGGGCGAAGATGAGCGAAGCGAAAGTGAAGAAAAATGCGAAAAGTACCAACAATAGTCAAAGCGATGTTAAGCGAGGAATGGCAAAACAAAATTCAAGCAAGAAAGCGATGAACACCAAATTGTTAAGCATTAAGGTGTGACAAGCTGTAGATGGAGATGTTAGCATATGGCGAAGAAAATTATGTACGGCCAAGTCCTTAACATCCTCCCCCGGTTGGAGTCAAAGACTCCAAGATAGTTTAATGAATACTACCTTCAGGTAGTTTGCAAATTCTAGTTATTGCTCGTTTCTGTTGACCATTGGCAGTTTTAACATTGACCACACGAACATGACCGTCCTCACCAGTTGTAACTTCAGTTATACGACCGATTGCCCATTTCAGTGGGGGCATGTTTTCGTCCTTTAGCAAAACCATGTCATTTATTTTTAGGTTACGGCTTTCCAATTTCCATTTAGTACGTTGTTGCAGATCGCTAAGATACTCGCGGTGCCATCTTTCCCAAAATTGTTGATGTATGTGTTGAACCATTTGATAACGCTTAAGTAAGTTTGTGTTGATGTTAGCTGATATGGAGTCTGGAATGGTTGTCAAAGATCGACCTATTGAAAAATGAGCAGGCGTTAATGGCGTTAAATCGTTGGCATCAGCCGACATTGGTGTAAGTGGACGGCTGTTGATGATCGCTTCGGCCTGGCAGCAAACAGTCTGTAGTTCGTCTAATGTCAAGATATGAGTTCCTATAGCACGGCGAAGGAAGTATTTTGCCAGTTTAACTGCGCTCTCCCATAATCCACCAAAGTGAGGGGACCTGGGCGGGATGAATTTCCATTCAATGCCGCTCTCTAAACAGGTACGATGCACCTGTTCACAATGTGGGTTTCGAGTGAATTCGAAGAGAAGCTCGCGCAACTCTCGATTGGCACCAACAAAATTAGTCGCATTGTCGGACACTATTTTTCGGCATTTACCTCGTCGGGCGATAAATCTCTTTAACGCAGCAATGAACGCTTGAGTAGAGAGGTCAGGTACAACCTCCAGATGCACTGCCTTAGTCACAAAACATATGAAAACCGCAATATAAGTTTTAATTGGAGTACGACCCCGAATTCTCTGAGTAATAAAAACTGNGCTGTTGATGATCGCTTCGGCCTGGCAGCAAACAGTCTGTAGTTCGTCTAATGTCAAGATATGAGTTCCTATAGCACGGCGAAGGAAGTATTTTGCCAGTTTAACTGCGCTC
>NW_016228590.1:0-1290 GCF_001687245.7 Rhagoletis zephyria | reverse complement strand
CTAAAAATGCCTTAAAAATACCACAAATGCCATCATTATTAAAGGTTATGTTAAAAGTCGCAAATATGACCCAATTGTTAGTTGCTTCTGTACGCGCTTTCTAGTGAACACGTTGCGCGCATAGGCGGTGAGCGTGCATGGTTCACGATGCGTGCGTTGCTGTAAGTAATAAACAGAACAAATCTAACAAATTTTTTTTTTAGAAATATTTTCTTGAACAAATGCAGTTTTCGAAAATAAAAACGAAATGGAAAACACTCATTGAGAACATATTTTTAATGCAACTTGAATATTTATAACGTTTAAATTTATATAAAATAGTTTTCTAAATTATAAAAATAGTTTTTTTAAAGCTCTAATGTCACTGCGCTTACAAAAAAAATTTTATCAACTTTCGTCATATACTTTAAGAGAAAATGAGTTTTGAAAAAAAGATTGCTTATAAATATATATTTGCTTATAAAACTTTAAAAATTTAAATTTTTCAAAAATATTTTAAGAATCCCTTTCACATCTATAAACCTCTCTACCCACAAATTTTCACGCAAAAACTCGAACTTGACTGAAATCCGAGGTCCAGTTGAGAAATCTTCACCCATTGTCTCTAATGTTGGTACCAAGTTGCCACGTTTTTATCATTTTTCACATTTACTATTTTTTTAGTTTTTAATTTTTTCTTTGGATATGAAGGATTGCTCATTCTCTGTTGCTTTATGGCCTTAATCATAAAAAATAAAGTAGCTTTAAAAAAGGTTTATAAACAGAAAAATGTATGAAAACGTCACTTTGTAAAGCTCTTTAAACCTACTTTATTTTTTATGAATAAAGCAATTATTCTGTATTCGAAAAGTTAAATGTATCAATGGAATTGAATTCAATGTTAAATATTTGAATAACTCATTTAGATTTAGATAGCGTTTTTAGCAATTTGTTTGAGAAAAATAAAACATTTATATTTTTGTTTTGATTTTCGTTGATTTTAAATTTGCTATCCCGACATAATTGATATCAAATAAAACACCTCTTTGAGGTAAAATATTCGAGTGACGAAAGCTGAACTAGAAACACAAAATTTATGATATCAATTTCANATTGATATCAAATAAAACACCTCTTTGAGGTAAAAAATTCTAGTGACGAAAGCTGAACTAGAAACACAAACTTTATGATATCAATTTCGGGACGAAAATTAGACTAATTTTTTTAACTGCCCTGGATACTGGCGGGAAATAGTCGTACCAGACGGTTGGCAACCCCGCCAACAGTATTAACATACTGGTTCCTAAAAAC
>NW_016228589.1:0-1290 GCF_001687245.7 Rhagoletis zephyria | reverse complement strand
TACCGCTACCACCTTATATGAATTCCCCTTGCTTAAAATCGTAAAGTTGTTCAATGTAACATACAAGTTAAAATGGCTATAGGCATTTCAAAGGTCATAATAAGAGTTATTTATATATTTTCTGTGCATTTGGCAACATTTTGGTGCAGTTACAAATGCCCTAAAATTTTTGTTAACCGTTATTTTATTATAAGATATATTGTGAATCGAAAAAGACTCCGTTGAATTGATAACCTTACTCCTCTTTTTGAAGTCGGTTAAGAAGAAACATTTTAAAATTTGATTCCAAATGCAAGCAAAAACTTTATGAAAATTACAATTATGCCATAATCTGTTATGAGCGACAGATTTTAATGACTCCCAATGACATTCGATATTTTAATATATATTTATATTTTTAGATATTTTTTGTTTGTTTATTGTTTATGTAGCCTCCACTGGCTGAACGGCTTTCGCAGGTTATATAAAGTCTGAATAGATTCAAATTTACACGCGCATGTTCGTTTAGGTTTTTTTTTTATTTGAATGCATGTATGTATGTATGTATATAGAAGTGTTAGCTGNGTAAGCTGATTTCTTTGTTACGTATTTTTTTCTTGCTAAGCTGCTTTGGCTTTATTAAAATATTTTTGTGAATTGATTTTGTTTCTTTACTGTTTCTTTGTTTTTGTTAATTTATTCAGCAAAATATGAGAATACAGTGAAAGCTCTATAACTCGAAGTGCAAGCTTATTAGAAAAAAAAAACAATATCAGAAGTAATGAACGACTTTAAAAAATTAACGAAGCTGATCGGCCGAAAAATACGAGCGAAATTATATTTTGAATGAGTTATCGCAAAATACTGAAGATTATTTTGGGTTGTGACGATTTTCCACTTATTGTTCTACGCGTGAGCGAAACTCCACTGTACAAACATACATATGTATATATCGTTTCTTTAATTCACAAAGGCACTAACCAGCAAATTCTATTTTACAAGAGAAGCTCTATATATTTGAGTTCCAAAAAAATACATACTCTCCTAATTTTATATCTAATGAACTGGGTACTTATGGACACTTAAGTGGCGAAAGTAGATCATCACCAAAACCTCTTTCGCAGCCAACTTTCTAAGCTCTCTTAATTTTCTTCTTTCGTTTTTTTTCCTGCTTGAATTACACGAAAAAACATCAGGTATTTAAAATCTGCGTATACCTATCTACATATTTTTGTGAATTTTTTCTTTTTTATTACCTTGTACTTCGTTCGCGAGTGCAAGTTAAGATTCTCAATTTGAGTAGTCATAGAA
>NW_016228588.1:0-1291 GCF_001687245.7 Rhagoletis zephyria | reverse complement strand
TTTCCGCCCGGCAAACCAAATTTTAATTTTAACGAACGGTCTAATGCACCTATATACACATATACGTGACTTTGCTCATCTGACATCTTTCTCACCCATGCGATGTTTAAACCCGGGGCTCATGCTTAAATGCCGACACTAATTTGCGCAATCTANCACCTATATACACATATACGTGACTTTGCTCATCTGACATCTTTCTCACCCATGCGATGTTTAAACCCGGGGCTCATGCTTAAATGCCGACACTAATTTGCGCAATCTAAAAAGTATTTAACGGTACATTTATAAGTAATACAATACTTAATATATTTAAACAAAAGTTTAAGTACATACCAACGGACTTTTATTAAAATCTGTGTGCTATCCAAATTAAATAATAATATATATAATAAATAATAATATAATAAATATTTTCTGTTGTTTTCNGTGACTTTGCTCATCTGACATCTTTCTCACCCATGCGATGTTTAAACCCGGGGCTCATGCTTAAATGCCGACACTAATTTGCGCAATCTAAAAAGTATTTAACGGTACATTTATAAGTAATACAATACTTAATATATTTAAACAAAAGTTTAAGTACATACCAACGGACTTTTATTAAAATCTGTGTGCTATCCAAATTAAATGATTGTGTCCTCCATATGCGTCTATAATAAATATTTTCTGTTGTTTTCTTTTTCTATGATACATTTTTCCGAAAACACAAAATTTCTTTTGAACGAGGTGCGTATTGCTCTCCTATCAATCAAAAAGAATACTCTTGGATTTCTTGCTTAGGAGACATCACTTTTTGCTCCTAAACGAGAAATAACGGAGTACAAAACCGACAAATCTCGCTTATTGCTCCCAAATCATGCCTCAGGGAATATTCTTTAATTGCTCGCTTAGGATATCTCTCATTAAGCTCCTAAGCGAGCAATACAGGAGTACAAAACAAAGAAATCTTGTTTACTGCTCTCAAATCATGCCTCAGGGAGCATTATTTCGTCGCTCGCTTAGGAGATCTCTTATTTGACTCCTAAACGAGCAATAAAGGAGTACAAAACCGACAAATCTCTCTTATTGCTCAGAAATCAGATTAAGGGGAGTACTCTTTTATTCCTCACATAGGGAGATCTCCCTTCAAGTTCTAGTGGGATTTTCCACCATTTAATTGTAGTTATGTACACAGTATTTAACCATGCTACATGGGTTTATCACCCGCACTTAACCTACCTGGGAAGACGCATATAATATTACCTACAGTTGTACATAAATATGTAAGTATGCATGCATTTAGTTCACC
>NW_016228587.1:0-1291 GCF_001687245.7 Rhagoletis zephyria | reverse complement strand
CTAATCTCACTGAAATGTTCATTTTCGTGCGCCTTTTGTTTCGGCGGCGTTGAAAGCAACTGAAAAAAAAGTCACGGCAATACTACCTACTGGCCTTATCCCTTTGCATCTATTTTTAAGGGCATTTTGGCTTTATCTAGTCAGCAAATACCTACCAAGACTAAAACTGTCAACTACATATGTATGTAGATATTTATGTAGTCGGCCCAACTGTCGTGGAATACCTTGGTAAAGTAATCAACTCCAAAGGCGGTCTCTAAACTTAGTTGTATGTTTGTTTGTGTGTTTTTTTCTTTGTTTGCTGTTCTCTGTAGGTTTTTCTTTTTTTTGTGTAATAGGTTATCGTTGTTGCTCCGTTGCGCGACGAGCTTGCCGAACGACAATGCATGGAACGCTCCAACAATTCGTGCAACACAGATAGATGCGAGTAAAACAAGTATGTAAACAGCTGCTGAGAAATATAAAGATACTCAGTTTTTGGTACAGCTAAGATAGATCTCTTTCCACTTTCGCAAAAATAGTACCTGTGCATACAATCTACAGTACTCTTACGGGTGGGGCTCTGCAAAAGTTCATTAATTGTCTTTAGAACAACATACAAATTTGAATGGATTTTAATGATCTTAGTTACATATCTTTTGCTGGGTCTTTCACTGAAATCTATGGCATAATTTGGCTTCATCTATTCTATAAAATAGGGTTGATTGGGTTGGTTGGTAGAAGCGTCGCCTGCGTACCCCATAGACACAGGCCGCTTCATCGGTCTACTATGGAGCTCCAATAGGCGAAGTAAATAAATCTGGATGAATAAAGATGCGCAAAGCTACTGTACAAGTACGGAAGGTAACATATAGGGTAAATCCTAGATCCCGGATATCCATTACGCTTAGCACCAAGTAAGAATTTTAGCAAGCTTTCTTACTTTCCACTACAAGGTAACAAAGCACTTGTCAAGACTGGGAGCTGTTTTCTTCGACCACTGCAGGTTGTATTATAAGGAACAAGAAACGACAATGTAAATTAGATGCCACTGTGAAACCCACGATTTAGCAAACTGTCATTCTTGTGTGAAATTCATACTTGACCCAGACTTGGCATTCTCAGATCACCCCACCTAGTAGCAAGCACATGACCTAAACGGCGCTCAGTTGAGGGTCCTCGTGAGATTTCTTAATGATATGTGGATCAGTGAAGACTGGTAACCAAATAGAGGTTTGCCTTATTAAACCGTCCTTGACCGCGGTAACTAGGTGACCTACTCCCTCCGCAAACTTCTCTTTTCTAATCTATT
>NW_016228586.1:0-1291 GCF_001687245.7 Rhagoletis zephyria | reverse complement strand
GAGCGTTGCGCTTAACAACTTGTTTGTTTCTACCTTGTATGCGTTGTTGGCCGCTTTAGCCATTTTTAGAATTCTAGAGAGTTTTAGCACGGAGCGATGGTCAGAATTCTACTTCTGGTCAAAACAACAATCGCAAAAAAAATATAGAAAGAAGGGTTTTTCTTAACAGCGGTTGACCCTCTACAGGCAATGGCCTCCGAGTATGTTTCTGCCATGAAAAAAGATTATCCAAATATCCGACTTATAAAACTTGCTTATTTTTCCCACATTTTTGGGAAGATCAGTGAAATTACTACATTTTTGCAGGGAGAATCAACAACGGTATTTTTGGCGAGAGATAAATTATCATACTTTAAAAGAAATTTTAGTTTCTCGATTAGCTGCGAGGAAGAGAAAAACATTGAATGTTTCAAACTTTTAAACAACTTTCTTCTAGAAACTGGGCACTTGGTAAATTTTCTGAAATATTTTTCGAAATTATTTTTCGTGTGGCAATATTAATATCGATTGGGTACAAAATCCATTTACGAAGCATTCATAGATTTTCAGAGTACTTCGACATTGAAGCACACATTTGGTCTGTGTCCCTGAATGAGTTTTGGGTGAGTGTTAAGAGTGAATACCATGAAGTAGCTAAAAAGGCTAACTTAGATATGCCTCCTTCTGTCTTATCGTATCTTTGTGAAACAGCTTACAAAAACAACATCCCCAGAAATTTGCATACAGCGTTCAGACAACAATAAAGCAATAATTAATAATAGTAAAATTAAAGATATTTATATATTCATATTTAAGTTGAAATTCGATGTGGGGTTCCATAAAATGAAGGTATTTAACGAGGGTTCCATTAGCTTAAAAGTTTGGGAACCCCTGGCCTATATTATAGCTAACTCTGATATTAAATCTCTGATGTCTAATTTATTGATTTCCTATATTTCACTGGATTATTTATCGATAGGGCACCGTTTATAATTTTAATAACAGTTTGTATAAGTTTAAGCTTGAATTGTTTTCTATTTTTAAATAGTCTGTAAAAAAGCTTGTGCTTTTTAGACTGAATAAAAAAATTTATAAATAATAAATCTGCTGGGCAACACTTATCACTAACCATTTACAAAGCAGAAAATGTTGCACTTTGGTAGGGCTAGAGGGCAACATCTTGAGAAAAGACAACCCAGCGAAAATGCTGAGAAAAGAACACGCCAATTTGACAGCACTGGCGCAGGGCAGAATATATTCAACATTATATCGCAATAAGCTCAGACAGGCAGTTAATCGAGCAATAAGCTGA
>NW_016228584.1:0-1291 GCF_001687245.7 Rhagoletis zephyria | reverse complement strand
GCCTCTAAATTGCCTGGAAATCGCCTGATGTGAACACCGTTTCAGAATACGTCTAAGAGTGAAGTGTTTCTAATGCCGACTAGGCTGGCGAGAGGATTGGTCTAGTCGTAAGTATGTAGACATGCTTACCGTTGTACCTTTCGCGGGTTGGTTAGAAACGATTTAGTGTCAATTGCCACCACTGTAGGTCCCAGACGTTTCTAAGTGTAATCTTGCAAGAATAGTACTTAAGTTATCCTTTTTCTGACAAGTTTAGTGACGAGAATAGCTACCAAAAACTTGTGCCTTCGGGTAAAGAAGTTTGAATGTGATTAACACTTGGACCATTTTTTCTGCCCACTTTGCCAGTTCATTGAGCGGAAACTGTAGTACGAGGGCCGTTTGGCAAATGAATGAATAGAATATATATTTTTCGGCAAAAAGCAGTTTACTTCTCAACATGGTCTCCTTTTACCCAGTACATTTAGTTCCGCGTTTTTTTTCAATTTTTTAATTTCTTACAAATAATGGGGGTTTCAAGGTCCTCAAAATATGCTTTGAGTCAGTGATAACTCTTCATTTGTCCAGAGACAAGAACAACAAGAAACAAGAAATATTCGCTGCAGGACAGCTCTTGTTTCTTGCCCAAATGTGGCCATTTTGCTTTCTTTCGATACAGAAACTTTCCACAAGCTCTGAATAATATACGCCAGTGATCGCTTTACCCTTTTCAAAGTAATCGATGTGAATGAATGTCGTCATGAAGTTATTGACCGGCGCTTATGGTCAAGTGTACGCAACCGCGGTACCCATGATGCAGATAGCTTTTTCATGACTGAATATTCACACTTTCGTTCTCCGTTTTTCAAATATAACTTTATGGCTTTTGTTAACGATGCCTAGGGGGATAACATCTTTTTGGCGAGCTGGACATTCGACGTCACTTAAGCTGGTACGACCAGAGCGGAACTCAGTAAAGTCTTTCTTATACATTGAAATTGATGGTGCAGGATCCCTGTAGTATTTACCAAGCCTTTCTTTGGTTTCCGCGATGGATTTTTTACGAAAAAAAATTAATACTTACAGGGCAATTCAGATAGTAATTGTCTTTCAACTCATCACAGTCTTTTTTTNCTGCTAACGAGGAGACCTTAGCGCTATGCTGTACACGTTTTCGCAATAAGTTTTGTAAAAATTTAATTAAATCAAGAAAAGGATATATATTCTTAAAAAAATAAAAAAATTTAGTATAGAAAAAAAATGTATAAAGTAATAATATGTAAAATGAAAATAAAGCAAAAATAAATCAAAA
>NW_016228582.1:0-1291 GCF_001687245.7 Rhagoletis zephyria | reverse complement strand
ATTAGACATGAATACGATAAGGATTAGAGACGTGTGCTATAGTTCAGGTGCAAGAGTTCTTTCGAAGTTATTAGTTGCGTCGTTACTTTAGGCGACCATCGATATGTACACTAGGGCAAAGTAATTTAATTTCGAAAAAAAGTGTATGGAATATTCGAATTTTACGTTCGATTCTAAGCAAAAATGGCGAACAAACTATGTACCAAAAATGACGTTTGACTCTCCCAATTTTTAAAAGAAAAATAAGTGTGATGGAATTTTTTCTGAACGAAATTAATTTTTCATTTTGTGTTTTCTTTACATACTGCTTTTTCTTTTGAAAATTGGGAGCGTCAAATGTCATTTTTGGTATATAGTGTGTTCACCATTTTTTACTTAGAATCGTAGAATTTGAATTTGCTATACAATTGCTTCGAAAATTTTGCTCTAACAAATTACTCCACCCTAATGTACATACTTAAATATTTAAATAAGCATGACAATTATTTGCACACAAGTGAAGCGTGGCAATTTTTACCACTATTTTTTAGGTACTATTTTGTCTGGTACTATTTTTACTAAAATTTTCCCTAACCTTAAATTTTACCTCTCTCTTATATCACGTATTTTCTAACTATTTTATTTTCACTATTCTTTTAAATCTTAACAAATTAATTGTATCTCCTTCTACTTTTTACAAATTTACTTCAGAAAAGCATTATGGATTTCCACTAGGCATTAAAAAAGCAAATGACAAAGTCTGGCATTAAAAAATAATCGTGTCGTGTGACATTAAAAAAATAGTCATTAAGTTCGTTNTTAATTACATATTTATCAGCTTTCACTGAAACCTTTTATTTTTTTCATTGCTGATGCTGCCGACAGGGTAGGAGTATGATGTACTACGAAACGAATTTTCGTCATACCTTGTGAATTTTGTGTTGTCTTCAGTGTCATTCGATTCGTTCGATGTCGGAAATGCATTCCAAATATGTACATCATTATTATTTTTCAATTTCTACCTTACTAAAAAATTCACTACGATTTTCATTTTTCTCTCGTGTAGCGTTTGCGCAATTTTTAACTTCTTTTCTGCTGCCAATAATTTTGACACCTTTCTTCAGACGCAATTTTCTCATACTATTTTCCTCTTTTACTACTATTTTTCTACAACCCATTTTTACTACTATTTGTACAGCACTACCTAAAAATATCATTTTTTTCTATGTTCGAACCACGCACACATTTAATTAATCCCCTTTGCAGCTACGTGCTATTATTTCCAAATTTTTAATTGTTTCTCAACTGTTGG
>NW_016228581.1:0-1291 GCF_001687245.7 Rhagoletis zephyria | reverse complement strand
TATGCGCAATTTCGGTGCCCCTAAAAATTATGCAGTTTGTTAAAAAAAAAGGTTTTTCTCATACTTAAAGCCCAAATAAATAAAAAATATACATATGTACATATTTATATAATGAATTAAACATCTCTTCTACTGCTATTATATACAATACAATATGCTTAAGTTTCGGTATAAATTGTCAAAGGGTTGTAGAAACAAACAAAAATATATTAGGGGAAGTCCCTTCGTAGCAATGTATCACGCGTTTTGTTGCTTTACCGAAATGCTAAAATGCTACTCATCGTAAACTCCCCTATTATAAAAAATTAGTCGTGTATAATTTTGCTACAATTTAAACACTAGCTACTTTTTAATCGCTAGCGATTATGCTGACGAGGAAGTTTCTTTGGATTGAGCGATTTCCATTGCATCGCGTAACGCTATTACTCTAGGTTGTGAACTTAGCCTTACTTTCATAATGCTTTGAAAATATGGTCGTCGTCGAAAGCGTACACTGATTCTTGAGTTTGGTACAAAAATATTTACCAAGCCAAGAACGGTGTATTTATTTTGCCCTAAACAACACAATTCAATTTGAGAATTTGGTATAAAAAATGTTTCTTGTCAAATGAGCACAGTTGACTGAAGTTTAAGCGCCTACCACACGTCCATTATTCGAACGGAAACGCGACCTTACATTTCAAAATGTTTTGTTAACGTTCGCGTACGAAAAGGAGAAAACAAATCAGCGTTCGCCTATATTATGTAGAAAAAATTCTCGCTGTTGTTCGTACTCGTATGTACTATGCAATTTATAGCTACATTTGTGAAGGCACGATGTTGAATCATTAGTACCCAAACAAACTTAAAGCGTGTAGGGGTGCCTTATTGCTGCATATTTCACCACTGGTGTATTAAACATACCAACCAATTTTTTTTAATTATCAGATATTGATATTTTATTTCGTTTCTGATTTTACTTTAGTAAAAGTATGAATCTTTGAGATTAATTCAATCGATATAAACATTTTATATTTGGTAACAAAAAAAATGTCTTACTGTGCTCGCGCAATTTTATTTTTATTTATTTGTTTTAATTTAACCATGATGCAATGAAGTTACGGAATGTCAGCAACATAATCTTAATATTGCGGTACGAGTTTTAGGCCATTTTAGCACGCTTTCAGTACGCTTTTCTACTTTCACAAAATTTATTTAAAGTTTTTACAAATGTTCTAATAAACGAATACTATGCAACAACAATTCAATGCATTTTTGACATTTCGAATAGGATTTATTTTCTATTATAACT
>NW_016228580.1:330-1297 GCF_001687245.7 Rhagoletis zephyria | reverse complement strand
GACTCATAATTAAAAATCATGCACTTAACGACCACAACTTTGAGCTGGCTGGGACGCTTATACGAGAATCACGAGAATAAATACATTCATCCACGTATATGTATACAAATTCTATTGTGCTCAGACGCGCTGAGACAATACAGTGACTCTAAAAATTTTTCTCAAGTACTCAATTTATAAAATTTACACAAATAATTAGAAAGAGTACCAAATAAATTAGATTAAAATGACCGAGTTAAAACAAGATACCACTTCCCTCCAGCCCCCTCAACAGGCACAAAAAAAACACGGTCGAAGTCACAAGCTCCTTTTCGAAATTTCTAAGCTTGAAAAATATTGCGCGAAATGGTGGAAGATTTGCGAAACGGACCACTCGGAAGCCAGTCTCAAGCTTTTCTTGGAGGAACTTAACAAGAGATCCAGTAAGGCATGCGAGGCGTAATATGACACCGCGGTAGACACGTGCATAAGTACCAGGACGCGCATCAACGAATTACTCAGCGATCGCCAACCCGACATGATGGCCGCCAGTAACATCAGCAGTTCAGCACTACCAGCCCCACCTGAACTCCAAAACTATCTAAAAGTGCCTGCTTGTGACACGGAAACATTTTGCGTTGGATATGAAGACTGGCCGTCCTTTAGGGATATGTTCACAGCAGTGTACATAAATCACCCCAAACTCTATCAAGCCCAGAAGCTTTATCATTTAAGGCAAAAAACTCGAGGTAAAGCTGGACTCATAATTAAAAATTATGCACTTAACGACCACAACTTTGAGCTGGCGTGGGACGCTTTAAAGTCTCGATACGAGAATCGCAGGATTCTCGTCGAAAACCCGCTCAAGACCCTTTTTAATATTCAACCCATTCATAGTGAAAATGGGGAAAAAATTCAGGCAATACAGACCACTATTAACAATTGCCTCTCAACCCTCAATGCAAATGGTGTATCCACAAAAGACTGG
>NW_016228580.1:0-320 GCF_001687245.7 Rhagoletis zephyria | reverse complement strand
AAAAAAACGAAACTCAGACACTGTAACTGCATAAAAGAATTATAAAATGCAACCCTAAAAATAATCAAATACTATATTACAATTCTAACACTACTATTATTCTATTATAGTACAGTATATCTTGCTTTGCTGCCTTTATGCTTAAGTGCACATTTAAGTTACCTACCCCAAAATGCGCATCTGAGACATCATGTTTAACATTTATAAGGAAAGTGCTCCGATAGATGCATTCAACATACCCGCCCATTGGCGATACCTGCCTTAAAAACTGTGCAACTAGTATCAATTGTCAAAGAAATTATTACGTTTACCTGCACTGG
>NW_016228579.1:0-1291 GCF_001687245.7 Rhagoletis zephyria | reverse complement strand
CCATGGTGAGCCATTAGCTGAGCTGATGCCGCCGCTGCATCATCATTAAACGACAGTGTGAGTGAGAGAGAGAGAGAAAGAGAGGACCAATGTCCACTTGCGGCGGTAGTAGATAAAAAATTTTCGACCGTTTCAAACCCAGTCCTGTGAAGTGGACTGGAAAGCTAGCTTATTGCACTAGCTTCACTATCATTTCAATCATTTAGCAGTATCGTGCACTGTCGATAAGGCGAAAATTAAATAAGAACGATAGAGTGTGTGTGTGTGCTTGAACGTGAAGCACACTACAGACTAAAATAAGAAGGAAAAGTGTTTAGCTCAAGTACTACTACAAGTACAAATGGTACTCGCAAACGGATGGTAGTAAATATCGTAAATGTCAGCAAAAGGAGGAAACAGGAGAAAGGGGATGAGAAAGACACGAGTCACCAGGGTTTAGAGTCACTTGTACTACTTGTCAAGAGCAGAAAGACTGTGTGTGTGCCGAAATTGATGGTCGGCGGTTGACGAGTTATGGTGATAGTGGTGATGGTCGCCACCACCATTTGCTCAAATCGGTGTCACCAACGGACAACTGCATCATATTTTCACTTTGGTCAAGTCCGTTCGCTTAGGAGTGAGCTCGTGTGCCCGTTCATTCATCAAATCCAAAAAAAGTGAGAGAAAAGCAGAAACAAGAAAGAGAGAGGATGCTCGAACACTTACTCCACTTTCCACTACCACCACCACCACTTTTGTCTAATTGCCGCCTGTCACTGTAAATGATGCTCAGATCTGCCTAAACACCTCTGTTTTTTATTATGTGCACACTGTGTTGACCGTTTAGCACCACGACTTCACTACTTACCGGACTACTTACCCTGAAAACTCTGAACCCGCCTAAGGTAGCTTTCTTTTTTTTGTTTTTGTGAACACCTATCAGACTCCATGTATGCAATATTTCTGCCAAAAAAAGATAGATAGATGTTGAAGATATGGGAGTTAAGTATAAAAAAGGATTCAGTGGAAAACACAAGTTGACAAGTCGATTACAGCAACTGATAACTCTTGGCGTCGATATGCAGCCGCCGCCTTTGCTGCAGTTGCTGTCCCCTTTTGTTGCCTAATTAATTTGATGTGCAGACAAACTTTGATACCAATTTAGCGACTTTCATTCTCTCCCACACTCCTTCTTTATTGACCTATCAGTAATGTTGATCAGTGGCTATGGTCAGTGGTTCAGTAGTGTGGTCAGTTCGGTCAGTCCGGTGCAGAAGCACTGAATAACTCTCTCGGTGTCTTACCTTCTAAA
>NW_016228578.1:0-1291 GCF_001687245.7 Rhagoletis zephyria | reverse complement strand
ATTTCGTTCTTATATTTTGTACTTAATAGCTAATAAAAATACATGCGGTTTCTACATTTAGGTTCATATGTACAATATATTAGACTAGGTTGAGAAATATAAATTTATAATTACTCCTTCTAGTGTGAAAATTAGTATTAAAAGAGAATTTTGGCATTCTATTGTAAATATGTGCCTATGCCCAAAAAGCTGGAAAGGATATACACCGATGGTTAAAGAGTGGAAAAAAGTGTTGGGCTGGTATTTCTACGGAAACCGCAGATAAAACTAAAAGGCCTTTTAAACGTATGATATTTACTGTAGAGAAGTCTGCTTGTCTAATAAATAATAGTGAGTCGGTATCAGTGAACTTAACTATCTTGGCTGACAGCCAAGCGGTTGTGAAATTGTTGGTATTCAAAGTAACGAAGTCGAGAATCATTCGGAAGTGTCACGTATCGCTAGCATTACTGAGTCACGCTAGATTTATTCCCGCTGAGCAATATCGAGCGAACCGAATAGCCCATGCGATGGCTAGATGTGGTTCGGAAATGCGCAGATCAACGAGTTCAATAATTCTCTATACTTACTGGTTGGCGAGATCACCAACTGAGCAAAATTTTGAAGTCGTATAATTTATGAGAGCATAATGCCCGTTGCTTTTGGCTGAGGTAAAACTTAATATTCCTTCTCGAGTATCAAGACCCTTTCGACCTCGATTTTTGAAGCCACGAAAAACTAATTTTGAATTAAATGAAAGATTTCGTTTTTTATGTCCAGATTTTAACTCTCATTCCGGCACGCTTGACATATCGGACTCGATTTTTACTACAAAGAAAACTGTCATTTCCTCTATCAGTAATTGAAATACTATCTTTAGCATAACCAATCAGCTGATTTGAATTTGTAGCCGAATAGTTTTCGACCTCAACACTTAACAAATTCATGTTTCCACGGTTGGGCGGGAAAGGAGTGTAAAACCGTTGAGATTAACTAATTAATTTTTTATATGCGTTATAGTATGTAGTGCCTTCGTGAACCAGAAGTCTCAATTAACACAATCTTTTGTGCGTCTGAATTAAACTGAGGTTAACAAAATGTTAAAGAATTTAACAAGTGATAATCCTTTAATGCTGAGGGATTTATAATCCTACCTAAAAAGTTACTTTAACGCTACATCGAAATAGGGACTCCAGTGTAAGAATTTTATGAAAACACGAGAATTAGGGCATGGCTTTTAAATTAACGGGGTATTTACAAAAATTTTTCATCCACATGGAGATCGACCCGATCTAACCGTATACTTCGTACC
>NW_016228577.1:0-1291 GCF_001687245.7 Rhagoletis zephyria | reverse complement strand
ACTACAACAACAACCCAAAAAGGTTGGTTACTGTCTATACTGTGGTATACATCTTCTCAGATAGCCAGGCGACACTTCTAGCACTTGCCGCACCGGTTACAAAGTCCAAAACAGCAATAAAGTGCAAATGTGTGTTAAGCTCGAAGGCTGATTTAATAGGCATCTCCCTCATCTATATCCCCGGCCATTGGAACATACACGGAAATGAGAGGGCTTGCGAGTTGGCTAAGGAGGGAGCATCTCTTGATGCATCCGAAGAGAAAGAGAGAGACAAACTATCCACTCGGATACATCAAAAGGGAACAACCTGCGAACCTGCAAAACTGCGAGGAACGTATGGCGGCATTATGACGCACCAAGGTCGGAAGAACTTCTAGAGAGGTCGAGGAAAGATATAGTCGTTTTAACAGCTACGATAACGGGACATTGGCCCATTGGCGAACATGCGGCTAAAATGTGCTTTCCGTACAACCCTCAATGCATAGCTGTAATCGTGGGGGAAATAAGGAAACGATCCTACACTTTCTTTGCGAATAAGGCATGACACACTCGGGAATTTTTCCATCCAAAATCTTAGGAAGATCTCCAAATGCACTATTACTAACCTAAACAGATTCATTGAAAATCCAAATAGTTTGGCGAATCATGAAAGCAGGAAAAAAATCAAAGATCCCAGAGAAAGCGTATCAAAATGGTGCTATAAGTACGACTTGGGCCTGGACATGTGCTCACGCGACGTTTCTACCAAACAACCGTACACCGTTATAATTTGGATGATTTCCGGCATAGCACACTAAGCCGAAATGATTGATGTGGGCATTACTTTCGACTCTAACCAACATATTGTGCAAGCGCGAATATATTTTCTATACATATCTATATACATATAATAAAATTGTAACATTCCGATATCTGTAGATTATAGGTATTAAAACAAATTGAAAATGGGGTTCTTTATTATAGCGACGGAGACCAAGTCAACAATTTTTAAAAGTTTTGTCTGTCCGTATATATGTCTGTACGTTCATCACTCGAAGTTTTCATCGATTTATTACTAGAGGTATAACTTAAAATATAGAAAACCTATACAGGTGCCACTTGTTTGAAAGTTGCAGTTTCAGTAAATTCATAATCCAAATTAAATATTGCGCTATGGCTGTCAAAATAAAGAGGTTTAAGAAAGCTTATAGCCGACAATATTTGTGTCCGTTGTCCCTTTGCTATTCGACTTCCGGCCTGCTCCTTCTTCGAGGCATCCTGTGGCCTGCAAGTATCAGATGGGCTACGTTTT
>NW_016228576.1:0-1291 GCF_001687245.7 Rhagoletis zephyria | reverse complement strand
TGGTAGACGGGTACAAGGCTATCCACATACATACATATGTATGTTTGTATGTACATAAATACAGCAGAGCTCTTGTGCACAAAAATAAGTTTGCTGCACACCCACAACACGCATGAAAAGCAGCTGCAAAGATTTTTGTTGTTGTTTTTTTTTTTGCGTGGAGAGCCAGCACAGCTTTCAACGTCAAAAGCAGCAAAAGCAAAAGCATAAACGAGAAACAACACATTCAAAGGACAGAAAAATAAAAAAATGCAATAAGAGTTGCCACTTTTCTACAATCAGTTCTTTTTCAGGTTTTTATTGGCGAGTAATATGGAAGTTCCTTCGACGCAGAATTTGGGAAAAACATTATACGCTATTTATTGGAGAATTGCTGGACTAAGTGTCGAGCTAAAAAGGTTTTAAAAATCTGTTTTTGACGAAAATTTTTTTTCAAAAGGTCACAGACTTATCAAATTGCCCTCGACCTGTAAAAATTTCTTATACTGTCTCTTAAAAAAGACTGCTTCATCAGAAAATAGGACCATTCGCGCCGATGCAGTGTTGGCGCTCTTGGGCTTCTTGTACAAAAATTTCTAAGATTTTCCTCTCTTGGTAGGATGGTATTTTAAATTGAATTTCCATAATGAACAGCCTTTTAACAACTAATCTTAGTAAAAGGTTACTTATGAAGACTTGCCTACCGCTGGAAGCTAAGCCTTGAAGCACAGCGGCTATTTTGGATTGCCCCCAAAGTGGTTGACTAAACAAAATGTGGTGCTTGCAGATCCAGAGAGCTGTATATCGACCTTTCTCGGCAGCCGATTCGAAAACGCATTATCTCAGAAAGATTTTCAAGAACGCCCTGTTTCAGAATTTGATATAAAAACGCGTTCTTCAATCAAATTCTGAAATAAGGTGTTCTTGAAAATTTTTCTGAGATAGGGCATTTTCGATACGGCAGCCGAGATAGGTCGATCTTCTACTCAGCCGTCGATATGCACTTCATTATAGGAACAAGCAAATAAAAATTCAAACTCTTGAGGCATATGCACTACAGTAGTGTAGAAACTGGTCTAGCAACACTGCTCGTTGGTATAGTTCAGCACTTTTTCGGGGCCATTTCCTGATTAGTTCGAGACACAAATGTTTACACATCAAATTTCATGAGTTCCTGGCAGTCAGACAAAGAGGTCTTCAGTTTTTGATTTTTCGCAGTGCGAATAGAACGAGCATTAGATTACCCAAGAAGCGTTCGCGATATTTTTGATGTAGAATACGTCTTACCTTAAGGTATGGGGGCTATGTTCAA
>NW_016228575.1:892-1291 GCF_001687245.7 Rhagoletis zephyria | reverse complement strand
GACTATTCTCGGCCTTAACTGTTGTCGCAATCTAATGACCACCACCGATAGGCCAGCAAAAAATGTTGCCGCCAGTCAATCACCTGACTCATTAGATTCTAACAGCAGCTAAAGTGGCATCACGCGAGGCTGCTGCTGTTTGGAAAGTTTGCGAAAGCGAACCAAAGGAGGAGGAGGAAAGTGAGTGAGCGAGTTAGCCAAACTTGAACTTAGTCGCCTCCATCATCATCATCATCATCTTTCAGCATACTGCTAATAGACCACACAGCTATCATCTCCCAATCCTTCTTTCCCTGACTCCAAAGGGAAGATTGATGCCTGTCTGTGCGATATCTGCTCTAAACGGCGGCCATTATCAGATTACCACACCGAAAGAGAGAGAGAGAGAGAGAGAGAGAG
>NW_016228575.1:0-875 GCF_001687245.7 Rhagoletis zephyria | reverse complement strand
GAGAGAGAGAGAGAGAGAGAGAGAGATAGTGCTTGGCTATTGTTAGCATCTGTTGGGATAGTCTTCTTCAACTGAAGACTTTACCTCAATCTCATTCTCTCTGTGCACTCTTTGGGTGCAGTGTCTGTGTGTGTACTCATTTTGTTTCCAGTGATGTTTGATTTAGAACTGGACCGACAAATCAAATCAAATCAGCAGCTTGGTTTTCATTTGCCAGCTTGGCTTCTCAGTTCAGTTCAGCACTCTCTCTCTCTGAGTGCACTGATTCCGCTGGCATCGTTTTCACTTTCTTTTATACGCTTTTTTGTTTGCTTTTGTGTGTGTCCTGCTGGCAGTTTTGTATGGATTCCATTTCATTGCCCAGTTTTAGCAGTGAGAAGTGCTGAAGGATTTATTGTTGTTGTTGTTGTGATTGTTTTACGACTTTTTTAGGGCTGCTTACAATTTTCTTTTTGCCGTACATTTGCCTGTCTGATTTGACTCGGCAACAGATTTCATTGCCCTTTAGGTAAATCAAATCAAATCTGCTTGGACACTATTTTTTGCTGCTCGAGCTTACCTTTTCTTCGACTTACTTTCTTCAGATGAATCGATTGAGCCTTAATTCGGGCGAGTCACTCACTCACTCACTCACTTAGTCAGTCAGTTCAGTCATCGTTGACTGTAGAAGGGCACCGAGGTGTCAGAAATTGGAGTGCTTATTGAATTACTCGCTCACTCACTTTCTATTTAAATTGGATCAGACACATTTGCACAGAGTGTGAACTTCGAGGTGGAGGTGGTGGCAATGAATCAGAGCAGACATATTTCATAAGTGTATTTGTGTGGTGAAGCTTTGCATATTTGGCCAATTGACTGATCACAGATGAAAGCAG
>NW_016228574.1:0-1291 GCF_001687245.7 Rhagoletis zephyria | reverse complement strand
CTCCATCACTGAACTCATAAAAGTAAATACTAGTTCGGCCATAGAGCCTTCCTGTCAGACTATCAGACCAATTTTGACAAAAGTAGTCGAGTAGGATTAATAGTGGGGGTAATAACCGGGCTTTGCCCTAAGTGCGCTCAAGGAAAGAGATTGGGATACCCCACCAATGATTTCAGTCGCCGCTGCCGAGGGGGGGACGGGGAGGTGAAAGAGAAGGAGAGTATCGAAAGCTGCATCTGTCAATACAATTCTTCAAAAGATATTTTTAGATTGCTAGGCTAACCTGAACTCTGAACTCAGTGAATATTACCGATTTGTTGTTCTATGTAAAGCGCACTCGGTGGATCAACTTGTAAGCGAAGGCCGAGGTGTTTTTTTTTTTTTTTATAAATAAAACACAACAAAATTTGTGGAAATGAGATGTATTATGAAGCAAAATATCAGTTGAATGCCCAACAGGACTCCTCTGGCAACACGGAATACACATATACAAATTTTCTATGTCTTTTTGGGATAGCTCGGGCTGTGCATTATTTATAACGCATATGATTACATTTAGCAGCCTTTTTTTCATCAGCATCACTGCTTGTAATTCAAGCTTCCAATTGGTAAATATACGGCTTCAGTTCCTATGTCAATTGAAGTTGTCGCGTTCTGGGCCACACTTTGTTTCACAAAACCACTATTTTCGGTCGAACCAATGTATCCACCAAGCGGCATATACATAGTTACTCAGATGGGCGGTTATGTTGATCAAAAAAATCACGCAATTCGCGAAATGCAATTCTTGCATAGAACATTTGAATCAAAAAAATAAAAATACAAAAAAAAATATTTATGAAAATCGTTAACATTTTTTAGTTGCCTCCAAAGTGGGAGATTTTTTATCCTAATATATTTTTCTCCACAAAAGCACAAAAACAAAATGTCGTTCGAATTTCATAATCTGAATTCTCCTGCCCAAATTTTCAAAATCATGAATACGAAAGAAAATTATGCGATACGTCAGTCGTATAATCTAAATGGGATAAAGAGTACGTTCATGTATGTCATAATCCAAAAAATGTATGCGACGATTCGAGCCCAGAATGCACAGCTGGTGTATTTTGAAACGCTACAAATCAAAATTTTACATAGGTAACATATGTATATGTATGTATGAACGAAATTATTCTCATGAGATTCAACACATCGACGAACGGGACGATTGATCGCGTTGATAGGCATTTATGGTCGGCTGAGAATTGCAATTGCTAAAGGCAGCGATTAATTTGCGTAACAAGCAATTCAC
>NW_016228573.1:0-1291 GCF_001687245.7 Rhagoletis zephyria | reverse complement strand
TTTTTTAATAAACACCGAAGCATTTTAGTGCAAATATTTAGCATTCATACCCAGTAAATTTTTTTGCGAAAAAAAAACTAAACGATTTTTAGAATAAATTTAGCCGCACCCGGCACTTGAGGCATGCCCCTAATGCATATGTACGTAATACCAACTCAACAACAATTTAGCGCGCACACAAACCACTAATGCAACTGTGTTGCCTTATCGGCCATTAACATGCAATGTTGCCAAGTTACTGTAGCCAATTGCCTAATTTTCATTAATTCAATGCATTTGCAGTAATTTTTACTGGTTTTGAAGAAACCATACATTTTTTGTTGGTACTTTCATTCGTAGTTTAATCCTTTAACAGAGAATATTATGAAATAGCATTTATGTATAAGCGCAGCAGTTTCGTATTTTTTCAGTATAAATTATTGCATTGTTAGCTTCGCACGTTACGTTCTTTGAAATTTTGAAATTAGAATATGTAGTATAAAAATTTTATGTTTTTCATTGTTTTGAAACATTATTTTTTATTTTTGCTACGTTTTTCATAATACGCAAATACTATTAGGAGCATTCCCTTGGACTGGAAGAAGCCTCGAACTGCTGGAAAAATTTCAAAATTCTATGAACTTTCAGTTTAAGAGAACCTCCCAATTATGTTTTATCAAAGTTTAGTTGTCATTCTTTAGACTTATGTAGCTGTAGTTAGTTACTACTATTTATGTTACTACCTCTTAATTTCTTCTATCAACTTAGTTCTTCCCGTAAGACTAAAATATTTAATTAAAATTAAAAAATTTGCTCATCGAATTTTAAGCTTTATCAGTCACCGCATCTTNGCCTTTCGTTTTCATATTCGCAAGCGAATTTCATTTTCAATTCACTTACAACAGTTACGATAATCTCCTTGGCGAATACATTCACAGTGGAATTAGTTTACTAACACTCAAAAATGCGAATGTCAAACATTTCTATGCTTAGTACGTACTTACATATCTGATTACTAAAAAACAATCCAAATATTTACTAAGAGCATTTTTGAAATGAAATGTTTGCCAAAATTTGCATTGAAGTAGAATTTTTCTTATGAGTTTTCATTTTGCCTATGTCATTTTTATCATATTTGCTTTATGTTGCATCATTTTATTTTCTAACTTTAATTATAGCTTTGAAACAAAACCTAACCTTAAAAAGCATAATAGATAATTCTATACTATTAAATAAAATTGATTATATGGAAAATGCTTGTCCAGGGTTGGCTCTCAAAGTACTAAACCGATTTTAATAATTCTTTTTTTTT
>NW_016228572.1:0-1291 GCF_001687245.7 Rhagoletis zephyria | reverse complement strand
GGAATTAAGTAAACACTCGTCAACTGCTTATTTGTACTAAAACTGTTTGTTTTTACATATTTTGAAGGAAACTTTGAATTCAATTTCATTTGCAATTATAGCAGCGAAGCAAGAGCGCACTATGGAAATGAATTCGCTGAGGCATAATAACCATGGACATATGTCAGCTTCTCGTTGAATTGTTGAACCACAAGCCATAGCTCCTCCTATGCCCGTAGAACTGGTTCTCAATCCAGTTAATGCAATAACAGCTTCTTCCAAGCCATTGAAAAATGCAGTTTGTTAGGTCCACCACCTGTGGCTCTTGCTTCTGGGTCGTGCTCAGGATCGGTGGCGGCGATGGCTTCAGCCTAGTAGCGGTAGCGGATTCAGCGACCTAAATGGTGATGAAGCCTGAAATGGGCGCTATCTTAACTAGTCACGGCGGCCTGGGGGTCTGCACGAGGGGAGCAGATCATTAGTGGAAGGTGTTGCTCATTTTCTCCATACAAAAAATAATTGTCGAATTACTTTGTATGGAAGAACTTCCGTGAAAAAAAATTACCAAAAATCAATGCGATTTTCTAGCGACTTCAAACTTACACTTTGTTATACTAAATTTGAATGGGCTATACAACTGCATACCTAGAATTTTTCTAAAAAATCGGAATAAAAAGTTGCAAATTATTGTGCAAATTTAATGAATTTTCCTNAAAAGTTTTGAGATTTTATTATTATGTTTTCTGATGTAGAATGAACAATATTTTTATAAAAAGTTATCGAAAATAAATTAGAATAAAGAACTTTGCATATATTGCGAAAAATTCACTGTGTCAATAGTTCTGTTCGGCACTGTACGTATATTTATGTTCACTAAAAGATAATTTTTAAAGAAAAAGGAATTTCAGAACATAACGCCCCTGCAAACAATTTTTTCAGGGTATTCTGAATTGTAGAGAAAATTTTAAAGAATGCGTAAAGATCTTATCCGATTTTTTGGCGAATTTTCTAAAATAAAACAAACTGTGCACACTTGGATTATTTCACGAAATTTCGGAAGAGAAACGGTAAAGCAATGAAAATCATGCAGCTATGTGAAGAATTTATTGCAGAATTTTCTTTATTTTTCGTACAAAAATTTCATATAATTTTCTTTGAAGATTCGTAAAAAATTGTTACAGAAATTAGATACTCTTAAAGATTTCGTTAAGTTTTCGGGAACTTTGGTTTGCAGGGGCGGCACTTCACATAGCACAGAATTTTAAAAGGGTGTGTAATTTTTGTTGTAGATTTTTCAAGAAATGCCATTCAA
>NW_016228570.1:0-1291 GCF_001687245.7 Rhagoletis zephyria | reverse complement strand
AATGCAGCGGCAGCGGCGGCTGCCAACAACAACAACAACAACAACAACAACAACAACAGCCACATCTTTCATTCCTCCTTTCCACCATTATCATCACTATCATCATCACCCTCATCACCCTCATCTCTATCACCACCACTATCACCACTATCACCTTCATCAGCCGTCACCTCCTCGGCCTACCGCTGGAACACCACTACCACTTCCACCAGCGGAAGCGACTCAAGTGTAATTAACTTATGGGCGCCAGGGAATGGAAGTTCAGATAATTCCTCCTCCTCCTCCTCCTCCTTGGTCACCACCAACATCGTCACCGCCTTTAAGAACTTCCATGAAAACTCCTCTCGGACGATTGCCGACCTGCAAAGCCATCTNTCCTCCTCCTCCTCCTCCTTGGTCACCACCAACATCGTCACCGCCTTTAAGAACTTCCATGAAAACTCCTCTCGGACGATTGCCGACCTGCAAAGCCATCTCGGCAGCGACTGGAACGACTGGAGTTCATCTTCTGGAGAGAACTTTACCGGAGGTAGAGGTACCTCTATCACCTCCGACAGCTTCAGCTACTTCAGCAACACCGGTGGAAACTACACACCTTTTCTTAATGGAAGTTCAGGAGGTGTTAATCAACAGGAAGCCCTCCTCACCTGGTGGGACGTCTGGCTGGGCAAGCCCTTTCCGAGCGGGTACACCCAACTTGCCATCGTCCTCCTCGCCTTCTTCCTCACCTGCATTATGATCTTGGTGGTAGTTGGTAACCTGCTCGTCTGCATCGCCATTGCCACGGAGAAGTCCCTGAAGCCGGTCCAAAATTGGTTCATCGCCTCGCTGGCCGTCTCCGACCTGCTAATTGGCCTCGTCATCATGCCCTTCTCCCTCGCCCGCGAGCTGATGGGCTACTGGATGTTCGGCCAGATTTGGTGCGACGTCCACGCCGCCCTCGACGTCCTCCTCTGCACGGCGAGCATCAACAGCCTCTTCCTCATCAGCCTCGACCGGTACTGGAGCATCACCCAGGCGGTGAAGTACCTGAAGAAGCGGACGCCCTCCCGGGCCGCCTTCATGATTGCCTTTGTGTGGATCTTCTCCGCCCTGGTCTCACTTCCGCCTCTCGTCGGGTGGAAGAAGGCGGAGCAGAGCAGCGAGTATCCGCAGTGTAATCTGAGCGATGATATTGGCTATGTTCTGTGAGTACTTTTAAGTTTAAAACTTTCTTTATTCTAACTTCTCTTTTTATATTTGAAACAACAGCTACAGCTCCATCGGCTCCTTCTACTTTCCAGCGCTGATG
>NW_016228569.1:0-1291 GCF_001687245.7 Rhagoletis zephyria | reverse complement strand
TGGCATTTGAGAGAGAGGTCAGGCATTCCCCGACCAGTTTCGATCGCACAATAAACGATCCCAACGTTTTAATTGCCGCTTGGCTATCAGAGTAGATATTCACCATTCTTGTTGGCGGGGGTTGGTGCGTAGCCTATCGGCTGCCCCTTTTATAGCGGCCACCTCTGCTTGAAAGACGCTGCAGAGGATCTATCAAGAGTTCCCGACAGTGACCCCTTTACCGACTATCCCGTCCAGCTTCGTTCCGTCCGTGAATATGTTTATTGGACCCCTGTTCCAGAGACTGCCATTCTCCCATTCGCTCCTTGGAGGAATGTGCGTGGAGAAGGATCCGTTTGGGGCCAGCCTCGGAACACACCAGTCCAATTCTTCCGGTAGGAAATCGAAACTTTTGAGAATCGTCAAGTGGCCGTGTGCTGTGTTCAAACAGAACCCAGAGTTTTTGAGCCTAATGGCCGAGCGAACCGCTGCTACTCTTCCCGCGATAGCAACAGGTGCGACGCTGAGTATAGCGTTTAGTGCTAGAGTTGGAGTGGTCCGTAGGCCCCGCTGATTCCAACGAGGGCCGCTCTCTGCACGCGCTCTAACTTCCTAACAAGTGTAGACTTTTCCAGTGAATTCTACCAGACAATGGCCCCATATAACATGATTGGCTTCACTATGGTTTCATACAGCCAATATATCGCTTTTGGAGAGAAGCCCCATCTCTTCCTTATAGCATTTTTACAGCAGTAAAGAGCCACTGATGCCTTTTTTACTCGCTCCTCGATATTTGGCTCCCATAATAACTTCCTGTCCAGGATCACACCCAGGAACTTGACCCTGTCAGAAAGAAGAAGGGAAACACCTCCTATTGAGGGAAGCTAGGCATGAGGCACTTTATACCTCCTGGTGAATAGTACGAGCTCCGTCTTTCCAGGATTTATAGCAAGTCCATCGCTAGAAGACCAGTGTGTGACCAAATTCAGGTACCCTTGCAAGAGATCATACAAAGTGTCCAGAAACTTTCCTCTGACGATGAGGGCCACATCATCCGCGTAGGCATAACCCGGCCTCCAAAATGTCGTTTATTACGACTCTCCAGAGAAAGGGGGAAAGGGCGCCTACCTGCGGGGTGCCTCTGCACACTTTACGCTGGTCAGAGGCATTTCTCCATTCCGCTATAACAGTTCTGTCTTACAACAAGCGAGAAATGAGCCCAACTAAGAGGCTCTCGACTCCAAACTTAGCTAGCGCTCTTAGTATCGCCCCAGGTAACACAATATTAAAAACCCCCTCGATATCAAGGAAG
>NW_016228568.1:0-1291 GCF_001687245.7 Rhagoletis zephyria | reverse complement strand
CCCGTATTTTTTGTTAAAAAAGTATACATACATATTTATTTAGTACTGCATCGAAACCCATAAACGTTTCAAGGTAAAAAATACTTTTTCGTAGAAATGGTGTAGAATTCTTGAAAATCAAAATTTTTTGATGGGAATACTATGCCTCTCATTTCTAAATTTTAGTTTTTAATAGGTTCCGCGGAAAAAAACCCCAAAATATGTAATAAAATAATATGTAAAATAAACAATTGGGTATTATTCTTTGAGCTTTCTGAAGAGAAACAGAGTTTTCTGATCGAAAATTTATGATTTTCCAGAATTCTATACAATTTCTACGAAAAATTATTTTCGACGAGGTTAACCTCTGCCTGAGTAGATTTGCAAGCACGAACGACCGATATAAGATTTTAAACGTTCACAATTAAAAAATAAAATACCCATCCCAATACTAAAGTTTTTTAAGCTGTTTTTTTTTTTTAAATAATTTTTCGTTAAATACCACAAAAAAGCCTCGGCCAGCTACGCCAATGCAGCAGTGATCGGACTTAATAAAAATTCTGTGTGGTAGATTCTGAAAAAAATGTGGTAGAATTAGAAAAAATGTGGTAGAACTCAGGTTTCGGATCAAACTTTTTACAAAAATTAAAAAAAATCTGCAAGGTTTCACCTTAACTGAAAACTTTTTAATTCGAATCTCTAGAAAAAACTTTTAACTTGGGTTTTGCCAATTTTGACAATCCTCAAGTAAAAGTAAACAACGCGTTAAAAACTTTAGATGCACTGTAACGTGCTAATACTTTCACAAAAATCGCCGATTTTTTACATTTTATTTATTAGTTCTCTTTGTAAATCATATATTTTCCAATTTAACACGATAAAAACACGTTTCCCGACGAAAAATTTAATATTGAGAAATTGAGAAAATTCACTGTTTGCTAGTTTCTTTTCTCCTCCCATTCGGCGTTGTTTACTTTTACTAGAGAAATCTTATCGCCGCCGGGAATGCAAAATCTTGTATACTATCATTGTTGTTATTAGGGACACAAATTTCGATGATACCATACAGATATTTTTGCCATTCGATACCACCGACACTTTTTACTCGAAAGTTTTCAAACGATATTTTTTGGAATCGAGTCCCAGAACCCTTGTATCGTATCGAATCGTAAATGTACATTACAAAGTTAATTGTGAATAACGATACATTTGTATGACGAAGTATTAGAAAATAAAATGGAAACGCCAAACTCTGGGAATTGAGCAAGACTATTTGTATACAACTTTTTGTAGTAATATTTGAAATATTTAA